>NC_048598.1:120637996-120932996 GCF_003668045.3 Cricetulus griseus
TTCAGATCAGCATAAGTCATCAGCAAAAAAACCTAAATTCTGTTCAAGGTCTGAGGATGACAGGTCCTGCTAAGGTGTTCTGTTGCAGGATATTTGTACACTGTATGAAGGTGTATTGCTGTGATTGGTGTACTAAAATGTTGAACAGCCAATAGCTAGGCAGGGAAGATAGGCGGGTCTTCCAGGCAGAGAGAAAGCACAATTGGCTTTGCATCTCAAAGAAAAGGCATCAGCTTGACAGCTGAAGGCAAAAGGTGAGACTTCCTTATCTAGCTAAACTACAAATTGGGGGATTTTTTTTTTTTTAAACGCTAGAAATAGACTTTCCTGAAGAAGAATATGGGAATGGAGGAAACAAATTCCCCACTCCTCTTTCATCTGTCCTCGGGTTTCTGAGAGTTGGGCTGGGGTTTTCCAACCTGGAAGGAGGCATCCAACTCTGAGGATCAGGGCCCAGGTCTAAGTCTTTGGGTGGAGCCCTAAATGAGAACAGGGGCAACATAAGAGAGGGAGAAAGTCCAGGGAAGGCTGGGATGAGAATTCAGGGAGCCCTTGGGCATCCAGAATGACCTACAGGGTGAGGTTGCCTGTCTGACAACACACAAACAGCAACTGAGGAAGCTGTCTAGACCCAGCCTTCAGTAGTAGAATTTCAAAGGGCCAGGCAGTGACTAAGGACTGTGAGGACTCAAGCCAGAATGACACAGGTTCTTAGAGATGTTTTAGAGAACAGGGGGAGAAGTGGGTGGAGGAGAGCTGGTGAGACTGAATGGTGATGGGCTGAGCAGACAAGCAGGGTTTTGTAATAGGCAGTAGGCATGAATGGAACTGTTCCCGAGATAGGGTCCAGACAGGTAACAGGATAGACCGTGAAGGAACACATGGGAGAAGTGTAGGGACTTCTCCATGGAAAACCCTAGCAATCTGAATCTGCTCAGACAATGGCTAAATTTTAGTGCCACAGTGACAGTGATGGGTGGAATTGGTCATGAGGAAAATTTATTCTACCGACAAAGGGAATGTATCTTTTTTTTTTTAAGTTTTACATAAGTGAAGTTGACTGGAGGCTTCATAAAGGGTCAGGAAATCATATGTACTCCAGTGTTACATTTCATGGGATCTGTTGAATTGTCAGATTCAGCCATGTATGTCTGCCAGAGGAAAAGATGCTTTGTGATGTAGGGATGTTAAAGATGGTGAGGGTGAACGACTCATGTAGCTGATACGCATATACCAGAATCTTAGAGAGAAGGAGACATTGGCGTTGCGTATGTGTTCTTAATAATACTGTAGTAAATCACCTCCAACTCAGTAGTATAAAGTAACATCACTGTATTAGCCTGGTTTTGAGGGCCAGAGTCTGAAATGGGTCTCATTAGTTAGAATTGGTGTCAGTTGGGCAGTACTTTTTTGGTGTGGGGGAAATGCTAGGGAAGAATCCATCTGCTAACCACATCCAGCTTCTAGCGACGTCCCACTTGCCTTGGCTTATGGTCTTCCCCATCTCCAAAGCCAGCAATAGCTGAGTAAATCTTTACACATTCCATCTCACTGACACTGACTTTTCTAGCTCTTTAGTCTATCTTTTCATGACACTTATGATGAGATCTGGCCCACCCCATAATGAGGATAATGTATGTATTTTAAAGTGTACTTATTGGCTTTAACTTCACTTGCAATCTCAGTTCTTCTTGCCATATAGGATAACCTAACTTCAGGCATTAGGATATGCTCATCTCTGAGAGATCATTATTCTGCCTATCGCAGTTGTCACTCCACAGGAATTGGTGCAGAAGGCAAAGTCATCTACAGAAAGATGTAGATGTAGACATGCCTTGGGAATGGTGGCCACATGCTGTACTTCATTGCCATTGTCATAGTTCATGCCAACAAAGAAACCCAGTGTTCAAGAATAAATGCCACCCCACTACATGGAAAAGACAGGAGTCATAAACATGTTCTCTCTCTCTCTCTCTCTCTCTCTCTCTCTCTCTCTCTCTCTCTCTCTCTCTCTCTCTCTCTTTGATTTTGTGCTGGCTAATTTATGTCAACTTGACTCAAGCTGGAGTCATCTGGTAAGAAGGAGCTTCAAC
Organism: Cricetulus griseus; assembly: GCF_003668045.3. NCBI lineage: Eukaryota > Metazoa > Chordata > Mammalia > Rodentia > Cricetidae > Cricetulus > Cricetulus griseus. The sequence goes on from NC_048598.1 coordinate 120,640,090, forward strand.
TGAAACAATTCCTCCTTAAGACTGGGCTATAGGCAAGCTTGTAGGACAGTTTCTTAATTAGTGATTAATGTGGGAGGGCCCACATTTGGGCAGGGCCATCCCTGGGCTGGTGGTCCAGGGTGCTATAGGAGAGCAGGCTGAGCAAGTCATAGAGAGCAAGTCAGTAAATAGGCAGAACCCTTCCATAGCTTCTGCATTAATCTCCTGCCTCCAGGTTCCTGCCACATTTGATTTCCTTTGGTGATGGACTATGATGTGGAAGTATAAGCAAAACAAACCCTTCCCTTCCCAAGTTGCTTTTGGTGATGGTGTTTCATCACAGCAGCAGACATCCTAACTAGGACAGTTCATTGTACATTGTGATGGGCTTCAGTATATATTTTCTACTACACACACACTTATATTTTTGTATCTATATAAAAGTTAGGATCCCCAAATGAGAGAAAACATGATACTTGTCTTTCAGAGTCTGGCCTATTTAGCTTAGCATGGTGCTCTCCAGAGTAATGTGCATTTCCTTGGAGTGTTCATATTGGTCACTCGGATTTTCATAGTCTATTGCCTCGGTTGCTCTCTTGCTTTTTTTTTTTTTTGTTTGTTTGTTTTTGGTTTTTTGTGGGTGAAGATCTTACCAGAGAGGGTGAGAAAAAGGGTTCATTACTAAGATGAGGTTAGAGAATCCCTTATATCCGGCAGACAGGGATGGCCTTTCTTTTCTTCTACTTCTCCACCTCATCAGACTGTCACAAGGCCTGAGCTCCACACCTGTGGCTGCCTTCTTTCTCTCTTGTCCTCCATCTGGGCTAGAAGGGCCTTATTCTTGGGAGCTAGAGTTTCTGAGGTGAGGATGCAGGGAGAAAATAAAGCATTGAGCATTTATACGGGAGGAAATCTAAGCTGAAGGCAGAGACTGAAAGGACTTGCTTCTAGATGGTCCAATTCCATTTCCTAGTTGCAAAAAGAAGTTACAAAGTAAGGCAGAGACATTGGCTAGGAAGACATCGAAAAAAAACTGAGCCTTGGACTAGGTCTCTTGGAAATCTCTGGGAAGACTATAAGGAGCCTAGGCAGTGAGATAGTCTCCAGAATGGGTGAGAGCAGGCATAAACAGGGTCTCTGGCATCCTACTGGATTTTATTCAGCTGAGGAGTATACCTGACATGCACACAGGGCTACCAAGCATTGCCATGTTTCTGCTGGCAAGCCTTGCTTCTGGCCACTGTTGATTTATCCAGAGCCAGCTACCTGCCCAGGGTGGGGCCAATGTGTTTTCTCTGAAGCTGCAGGGAATGGAGCTTATCACATCTTCTATGTCTATAATACGAGGTCCCAAGGCTTCACAGAAAGGGGACAGGGCCAATATTGCCCAAGGACTCTGAGAGATGCTCAAGACCCTGGCTCTTCCTGAGCTTACCAGCCCCATGCCTAACTCTGAAGCACCTCTTTGCATTCTGGGCTTTATAATCTCCTTTTTGCCAAACCCAAGTATAAATTTTACTTGCTTTGCTTTGAAACCTAACACATGTCTTTGGGATGGGGAGGAAGGTGATGGGCATATAAAGATCAAATTTAACAAGACAGCCATTTTCAGCTCTGACAGGAGAGGCACTCAGTGCTCCAGAACATGTCCTTTCTGGTGGTAAACAGATCACAAGATGAATGGACTTTGCTCAGGAGACCCAAGACAAAGAAAAGGCCAGGCAGGCAATGAAGGAGGTAACCATGGTCGATATGTAGTACTATTTGTGTCCAAAGTCAATACTAACGACCGCAGAAAGACTTGGGGACTGGCATCAAAAGCAAAGAGGGGAACACAACCAGAGGCAGATAAAGGGCTTTGTAGGATGCCTGGTGCAGTTGCACACAAGCAGCAGTGGTCCATAGGTACATGGATGTGACAGGCACAAAAGCAAAGCCAGAGGAATTGGGAAATAAAAAGTATAACAAATCCAGTGGAAGTCTGTTAGGAACATTTGTCATTTAGCACTTTAAAAATTCTTGACCCCAGCCAGGCGTTGATGTCACACACCTTTAATCCCACCTTTAATCCCAGCACTTGGGAGACAGAGGCAGGCAGATCTCTGTGAGTTCAAGGCCAGCCTGGTCTCCAGAGCGAGTGCCAGGATAGGCTCCAAAACTACACAGAGAAACCCTGTCTCGAAAAAACAACAAAACAAAAAACAAAAAACAAAAAAAAAATCTTGACCCCTTACTCCCGATGAGTGTTTTGAGTGTCTTGTTTCTTATTTTCAAATGGCCAAATGGCAAATTCACACTTTAGGAAGAGGTTAGCCTACTGAGTTCTGGCATAGATGCTGCCTGCCATGGCTAGAGGCTTTGAACTGGCTCTTGTGTGGCAGTGTATAGCTGGCTACCTTGTCTGTATTTCTCCCTCATCTTCCTGGTAGGTGCTGTCAAGGTGGACCCTCTGTGGCCAGTGTGTCCTTTAGCACTGAGTCATCGGTCCCCACTACATCAGAGGATGGTGCTGGCACAGAGCTAGCTGCAAAGGCATCATTTTGCCCCTTTTCTTTGTCAAGAAAGAGTCTCATGGATCACAGTCTGGTCTTGAACTCACTATGTGGCTGAGGATGACTATGAACCTTTGATCCTCCTGCCTTCTGGGTGCCAGGGTTATGGGTGTGCACCATGACACCTGGCCTATGAGGTACTGGGGATCATCTATGCTACTCAAGCACTCTACCAACCGAGCTACATCCATAGCTAGCCCAGCAAAGTCAGTTTCTAATTATACTCACTGTTCAAAAGAACGAAGTAGATATTGATTCAGGTTGTAGCTATGACCCACCATGATATATTTGGAGAGGAAGGACATAATGAAAGGGAATTCAGAAAACACCTAGCCCATCCACTTGAAAAGGCTTGGAGGCAAGTTTTAGATTCTATCCTATCTTCCTCAGCAAAGAGACTCACAATTTCCTCATACGTTATATGATATGATATACACAAAAATTAATAAGATAAGCTGGAGAAAGAGCAGATGTTGTCTACCACAGTGAAACAGCACACCGGAGGGGGTTCCTAGAGCCCATTGCGCACATATGGATTTTGGCTTACAAAGCAGAGAAGTTGAGAAGGCACTGACATTGGTAATTGCTAGGGAAAAGGTATGGCTCGAAGCTATGGGTAGCATTACTGCAGAGAAAACCAGGCGTGGAATCTGAAGTGCTATGCCAGGTGTCTTTCATCCTCGATTCAGAAATACACTAAAATGTGTTCAAGCATTCATATGGCCAGAGCCTCTGAAAGAGCAGGAAGGCCAGAAATCCCATGTACAAGGGGTGTGGAGTGGGACAGAAAAGACATGATGGGAGAGGAGACAGGATGCAGAACCCCTTTGAGGCAGGGAGGAAGGAAGTAATCTTTTCCAGGTGGGAGAAGGTAGGTAGGAGAGAGACTAGAAAGAACCCCTTTACTTCAGGTCACCCAGAGACGGAGTATTCAGGAGGGAAACTTGGGTTTGGTGAAGGAGGAGTTAGCCCCCCAGGAAGGAGAGTGTATGCTGGCCATGTCTTCTGACCCCTTTTCTTCCACAGACTACAGACAGATTCCAGACCTTGGTCTGGAGAGGGTGACCGTGGCTATAAGATGACTTCTTACCATTTCTTTTCTACCAGTTAAGATGGGCTGGGAGAGGGGAGGTACAAGGACCCCACAGTTTCTCAAACCACATGAAAGCAAAGTTGTAATGACTTCTTTCCTCCCTCCCCTGAATTTATCATTAGACATTAAGTTCACGGACTTCTATCACCCCAGCAGATTTTTAATAGAGCCTTAGGGTATCCTGTTTCTTGCTGTCTTATCGCATTTCATTAATTACATTTCATCATCACAGAGGGTCAGGAGGCAGAGGAGGGACCAGTATCTAATTTTAGGGAGCAGCAGCAGCAATCTCAGACATGGGCAAGCAAGATGATGTAAAGAAAAAAAAATCAATTTAGCAGTCAGCTGTGACACACAAACGACTTCCAGCAATGGAGTGAGCGTGAGCTGAGTACAGCCATGGCAGATGCAGAATGAAACAACTTGATCTTCCTGTGTGCAGGTGCTGTGTCAGGACCGGAGGCAGCACCTTGGGGTGCTGTGGTCTCCCACAGCATTGGTAGGCTTGGGGAGTAGTCTCTGGGGGGGGGGGGAGCTCAGAGATGCCAGGTAATTGGAAATGGATATGTATAGGGTTCTGTGTTCTCAAAGCCGCTGCTAGTGCTGGAAGCCTTGGGTGGGTGGACTAAAATAAAGATGCTCTTGGGACTCTTGAAAAGAAGAGGAAGACCCCGTTTCCTTGGTAACTTAATCTAACTGGAGAAGTAACCACAGAGTCAATTACAGTTTGGATCTTAAATGCCCTCCAAAGCAATGTGTGAAGGGCTTGGTCAGCAGCCTGTAGGGACAGTAGGACCTTTGAGAGGTAAAGCCTAGTGGAAGGAACTGAGGCCACTGGGATTGTGCCCTTGAAGGAGATATTGGGACTCCTCTCCTCTTCCCCCTTCCTCATCTTTCCTCTCCTCCCCTCTCCCCATTCACAGCTACCGGCTTTGCTCCCCTATGTCCTTCCAATTTGACAGTCTACCTTGGCACAGGCCCAAGGCTGATGGGGCCAAATGAACATGGATTGAAAGGTCTGAACTCTGAGATCAAATACAATTTCCTCCTTCTAAGTTGATTCATTTTGGTGTTTTGCCACAGTAACAGGCAGGTGACTAACACAAAGGTCTCTTCAGAGTCTCTAGATGAAACATACTTCTTGCCTCGAAGTTCATTGTCATTAAGAAAAACATGACTCATGGGAAAGAGCTTTGTTCCCTTGGCTTAGGATCAGGGCCATTGTGATTTGACTTTCTGATGGGGGTAGACTGATTTTAGAAACGGATTGTGGTTCGATAGCCTTTTAATCTAGTCTGGGCTTGTGACTCAGCTTTCGTATGCTTCTGCTTTTTTCTTGTATTCTTGCTGTTTCTGTGTGAGTGATCTCAAAGCAGCCTGTTTGAGGATGAGGGTTACATGGCTGTTACAAGGGTGAGAGTAAAAGATGGTACAGCTGCCCTTGTCGAGGCCATCCCACACAGTCAGAAGCTACGTACACAAGACACAACCAAGATCAACAGAGCTTCCTACTCACTCCACAGCTGCAGGCAAACATGTGGCTTAGCCCATGTAACCAGTTGGCAATAGACACATGAGAAAGAGCAAATGCCCATTGAGTAATACCTTCTTATATATAGTTTTGCTTCCAGAAACTTCAGTTACCTACAATAAGCCATAGTCTGGAAATATTAAATAGAAAATCCCAGGAACAAATAATTCATAAGTTTTAAAGTTACATGCTGACCTGAGCAGCGTGATAAAATCTCCACCTAAGACATGAAATTTGTGCATCGATTCCAAGCTATGTATCCTATCTTCCAATTAGTTACTTAACTGCAGTGTGGGTTATCAGACTCACTGTTGGGGAGCTGCAGTGCTGTTGTCCAACTAGTCCTTGTTTTTCTGAATACTGCCTCAAGGTGCACTGAGTGGTGATGCAGGTAACCCAGACCAGAGAAAAGCTGCAAAGCTCTTCCTTTACCTGAGTATGTGGGGGTTCCAAAAGAGGTTGCATTTACATCGCTGTTATACATCAGTATGATTGTCTTATTTATTCTTAGTTATTGCTCATCCCCAAGGTGTGCAGGCATAGGAGAAAATACTTAGCATATGTAGCATTTGGTAGTATTTGGCCATCCCTGGGGAAGATCGTATCCCCTGTGGGCAGAGGGAAGCTTTAAGTTTTAAGCCTCTGAGTTTGAAGGTTTTGTCAGACACAGCTGACTGGTGTGCTTTGTCTTACAGGTTGGGAAGAGATGATGCATCTTCAGAGAGGAGGATATTACCAGAAACAACCATCTTGATGAGAACAAGAAGCAGCCTAGGAAACACACTGGTGCTGGTGTGCCAGGGACACTTAAACACTGTTGGGGACAATAGACAGAATATTTGAAACTGAAATGAACTGAGAAAAATCTAAAGAGCCAGTTCCCTCATCCATGACCCCTCCCCGCCTGGAAGACAAGAGGCTGGAGTGTATGCAAAGGGGAAAGGGGGAACTCTACAGGCTGTGAGCTTCAGCGCTAGCCTTGGGCAGCCTGCAGGGCTGACTGAATGGGAGTCAGAGAAAGTAGTGAGAGAGAGTGGGAAGAATAGTATTAACACAAAACTGTCACCTTCAAGGCCAGCCTCCCTCCTCCTCCTCGTCCTGTTCTGTACGTCCTGTTCATTGCACCTCACATACCCTAATTTTGCTCCTGTCAAAGGTACTGTTAATCACTACACTGGACGATTACTAGTCCTTCCTGTTCACTGTGGAGGGACCTGAGTACCAAGAATTGGAGCCAGGCTTTGAGCGTGTGCTTACTCATCAACCCTGTTGGTTAACCACCACTGACCGCTATCTCCTCTTTTACAGAAGTGAAAGAGAGAAAGAATGGTAGAGCAACTTGCTTCACTGCGAAAGCAGGAAATGGCCAAGGCAGGATGCAAACCTCCACAGAGGGCTCCAGACATCCCTGACTGCTGTGTCCCTTTGCAGTTGGCTGCAGGTTTTAGCCCCACCCCAATTCTTGTGTTTCAGAACTGGGCTACCTATATCACCAGCAACAGCTTCTCACCTCTTGGGTTCTTAGGCAAGTAAGTGACAAAAAAATGTCAGGCACTTTTCCTGGTGGTGGTGGAGGGTGGGAGCACACACTATTGTAATTACCACTTATCACCTGGAGCAGGCCCAGGGAAATCAGATCCAGAATGGGACTGTGTGGCTCACCTGGGAGAGCTCAGTTTTCACCTCTGGCCAGCTGCCAGAGCCACCTCTCTGGCCCCTCCCGGCAGAGCACAGCATCTGACAGGCCAGGCCTGGGTGGCTTTATCTCCAGCAAGCACCCGGCTGCTCTCACTCTGTGCTCTCTGGGACTTTGCTTGTGGTTTTAATGAAAGCCTTCATGTAACATTGAAGAGTTGTCAGTTATTGCTTCTGGGAATAAAATTCAGCCTCTGCTGGGGTTGGACCCCCAGACATTTCTCTCAAGGGAGTTGCGGTTTGAGTAAGCCCTCATGTGAGCACCTCTCAAGTGTAATTAGATGTACCAGCTGGGGCTCCTCCCAGACAGCCAGTAAACAAACAGTGAGACCTGCCAGACTCTGGTGTGTGTGTGAGAGAGAGAGACACATATCACCTACCTCATTCTGAGTGGTCTGTCAAGAAGCCTGGTTCAGGCTTCTCCCCACACCCCAAAGATAAGAAGACAAAGCTGAAACTCAGGCCTGCATAGCTACAATGGCATCGCCAGAGCCCTAGACACCAGATTAGTCCACTTGAAGCTCAAAGTGCCACTTGCTTGGGTCTCCCCTGGAACCACCAAGTCCATACCCAGGGCTGGGCTTTGGGGATTTCCATTGCTTAGCCCTCTGTCCTGGCCTCAGAATACTGACCTCGGGCATGTGAACCTGACAAAAGATGCTCTGTGTATACCCTCCTTCCAAACCGGGCAGTACCATGTGTACATACACTGCACCAAGTCAAGCCAGCCATTTCTGTGTCTTAGAATTCCTCACTAGCTATTGCACAGGACAGCTGACGCCACTTCAGCAGCTTTGCTCTTGGCCACTCTTTGGGAGGGGGCAAAGGCAACCTCACTGAGAAGGCAAAAGGACTTTCTAGAGCCTGGTGAGTGGACCGGAAGTCCCTCATTTTGACAGTGGCAATGAGAAGTGAGTCTGTAGCCTGTAGCTGGCTAGACCTGGGACTTGCTATTGATGTAGTGGGGGTTTTAGCCATTGACACCATCAGGCATTTGTATCAGGGAGCATAGGAACACCATATTTCCCAGTGGGGTTGATTTTGTTGTCCCCTTGCACATTTAGCAATACCCTGAGACATTGCTGGTTGTTACAATGGTGAGGTGGCACTACTGGCCTCTAGTGGATAGAAGCTGGGAATGCTGTTATATCTCATATCAGACAAGATAGATGCAGCAAACAATTGTCTGGCCTGGAATGTCAATAACCAACTCCATTAACACCGATAGTGGGGGAGAGAGGTGGCTCAGCTGTTAAGAACATACATCACTTTTGTAGAGAACCCCCCGGTTAGGTTTGTAGCACCCGCACTGGGCAGATAACAACCACCTGTACTTCCAGCTCCAGCGGATCCAATGCTGTCTCCTGGCTTCTGCATGCTGCTGCACTCACACGCATGTTTTCCTATATGCGCATACACTCACAATTAAAATGTAAAAAATTTAAAAATGAATGCAAACAGACTGGACTTGGGGGTGATCCTAGTTCCTCAGGAGGCTGAGCCAGGAGGATTCTGAGTTCAAGGCCTACCTGAACTACAGAGGGAGTTCAAAGACATCCCAGATAACTTAATGAGATCCTTATCTCACACACAAAGAAAGTAAACAGAGGTCTTGGGAATACAGGTTAGTAATAGATTGCTTGCCCACGGTTCGTGAGATTCAATTCCTCATACCTGAACAACAGCAACAAATATGCAAGTGGTAGTACATAGATACACATACAAGACACATACGAGTAGACATAAAAGATGCCCTAAGTCCAAACCCTCGACAGCCTTGGTGTGCCAAGCACAATGCTAATTTAGGCTTTGGTTTGGGGTTTTCTAAGTTCCCACTTGTCATTATTCAGAAAGAAGATGTAGCTTAACCCAGGGGCCAGCAAAGAGAGCCTTAGTGGTGGGTCCCATAGCCAGTACCCCATATGATGTAAACTTAAAGGACTTGGTTTACCGAAGGCCTGACTTACACCCTGGAATCCTTGGATGAATTGGACAGTGCTTTAACAGAAGCACAAGGATGAACAAATATTAAGTTCTGGCTGCCTGATCAGATTTATTCCATACAGAATCCCCAGGTGGTCTCTTTACTGAAGTGTTCAAAAACAGAACATTTAGTTGATACAATTGTATCTCCCATGCAGTAACCAAGTGGAACCAGTTACAGGATAGAGTATAGCACAGGAGCTGTTAGAGAAGCCAGGCCACAGGGGCCAGCTGTTTTCTCTACAGTTGATTCAATGCCGTCCCGTGGTTGGCGGTATGTGGAGGAGGACGCTTCTCAAGGATCTAGTCCTTGGCCAGCTCCTCAAAGGGCACACACAATTTCTTTCTGCTATAAAGTGAATCTGGGCATTTTATAGCTGAAAAGGTGCAATTCCATTTGAATCAATCAAAGGACTGAAGGCAAAGGCTCTTGATGGAGATTAAAAGCATTATTCCCTGATTGACGGTCCTATGGCTGAAGCTTAAGCAAGAGAGTATCTTGCTCGAGGGAGGCCTGTTATCTTAGCCACACTCACACAGGGATTGGGGGTTTGCACACATCACATTGAAGGAATATATGTCTTAACTAGAACCCTGTAAAATTTCTCCTTTATAAAATATGTACATGGTAATAATATCAGGGGAAGCATACCTTTCAGCCACTTTGGACATTTTCAAACAATGTCTGTCAATCTGTGCGTTCAAAAACGTTATCTGGCAGAAAGAGAGAACATGGGTGCTGAGGTCAAAACAGAACTCGATTCTCCTTTCTGTGAACCCAAATCCCTGCAATCACACCGAGGTCTAATCACCTCCTCAGACAGCACTCCTACTCTGTAGCTGCAACCAATGTGCCCTTTTAGAAATCCCTGCCACACTTAAGGTTCTAATACAATTTAGTTTACATCTAATTTTCACCTGTTCATAACTATCATTTAAATTTTACTTCCCCCAAAAAAGTATTCACTCAAAAGATAGCATATAGTCTCCAAAGCAACAGAATGGATAGACAATATGTATACTATAAAAATCCTAAACTCCAGTAACAGTTCCTCTGCCTACTTTCCATGTGTGTATCACACCCATGCATTTGTCATGTTTAACTAGAAACAGCAAATAGCTACTTTGCATCTGTCTGTTTCTTTCCTTTTACCCTAACCATTAGCTTGTCAAGGAAAGGCATTTAAAGTCACTCTTTGCCAACCCCTGTCAAAAGCCAGTAAGGCACAATAAAAAGGTCTCAGAAGGCAACAATGTTCCCAGTCACTCTGTTAATGGGGCTTCCTCACCACAACAGTAAACAATATGTAACGAAATGATGACTTTGGGCTGGGGCTCTCTTTATTCTTATGTCTTCTCTTTGAGTCTTAGCAATATACAGGTAGTGGCCCTGGACTGGTGTATTCTGGAAGTTCATCATAATACTAAGTTCTCCAGGAAGGGACATTCGCCTCTCCTTCCCTAGTTCCCACAGGAGGCAGTGGGAGACCTTGACCTCAAAAGTCAGCACACCAGTGGGATAGCTCAGTCACACACTGTTTAATAACTGCTGGAGAAGCTTAGAGGAGAATTTCTCAAGCTTTTGTGAAGTGTCACGTACAGGCTCAAGTCATCCACCAGCTGGGTTCTGCTGTCCACAGATCACCCTGGGAATATCATGCTCCCATGCTCACCTGTTTTCGAATGTCATCCTTTGTAGTTTTCCTGATTGGCTGGCTTGGTATGTGCACTGGACTCTGTGACTGGGACTCTTCAGTCACACCATACACTGACTAAAAGATGAAGCAAAAACACAAATCACACACCTTCAGTGTCATGGGTGGCACAGGAGCCAATCCATCATCTCATTCTTTCAACTGTCTCTATAGCATCCAAGCCACATGACTGGCCTCTGTTTGAATTTCTCCCATGGTAGACCTCTCGAGAGACCTCATCTTCTTTGGGTTATAACACTGGGAAAATCCTTCATTTCCTTGAGGAAATGGTCTCTCTATGTAGCATTGTTTCTTTAAATATGGCTTAGAGGCCAACCAACTTCAAAGATCAGTTGGAGGTCCTCAGTAAAGAGGTACATTGCTGAGTCCCACTCCAGATGGACCCAATCAGGATTCTCATGGGTGGGTTTGGGAATCTGTTCTTTAAACAAATACCCCAGGTGATTTGGGGGTCAACACTGAGCTCAAGAACAATAGCTGTAAGGTACATTCAGAAATTCCCCAGGGTTTCTTGATGGTCAGCAGATGCCATGCCCATCTGGCACAACGTTGAGATGGCAGGCTTCCTGGCTAGTGCTCCTTGTAAATTAAGCAGTTTTCTGGCCTTGGTTTCTACTAAGGCATAGCTATGACTGCTGTTCAAATTGTTCATGGTATTACAAACAGGGAAAGAAATATCCCTGAAGGATATGCTTTTGTACAATTGCAAAAGGCTCTGATGACATATACATAATTTCATAAATATCTGGGATATTAGAATTAGGGGTCCTTAAAGACTAAATAACGACAGTTAAAACTAGAGGTTTAAAATACAACACAGTGGCCACTGTTGTTTACCCAATGAGCAGATTATATAAGTACATACCTGGGGTTTCGATCCCTCTGTGTCTGTCTGTCTCTGTCTCTTTCTCTCTCTCATACACACATTACTCCTTGTCTAAATATCTAAATTCCTTCCAAATCCCAAATATGACAAGTAGAAAATTCTATACCTCATCTCGTGGAATAGGTTCTGATTAAAACACAGGACCACTGGAAATCTTACATAACATTATTGTTGGGCTATGTTCATAAGATAGCTATGAAACAAGTGAGTTTAGCACTCAAACTTGAGTCATATTCCCTCCAAGATAGCTTGATAGGTATATGAAAGTGTTTCTAAATCCTGAAACACTTCCGATCCAAAGTTTTCTGGATTCATACTTGGTCATACTTGGGGACATTTGTGGATATACCCTAACCTTCTGAAATTGGTGTTAGAGAGCACAGCCATATTCTCCTGTAGAATGGTCTTTGGAGAGGGTGAATGTATTGATGGAGGTAGTCTGGGTATGGTCCTCATGGGGATGCTGTGGTCACTACCCATGTTAGTCTAGTGAAATACAAGGGATTCTAGGGTCATTCAAAGTAGGGCAAGAAGGTGATGTGGGGTTTGACAATTTAGCTCTATTTAAACTCTCCCATTTGCTTCTAAGGACCCAAAGCCCTTTGTGACTGCAGGGTCTTCCATGTTTTGTTGCAGTGGTTTCTTTTCTTCACTGCAACCTCCCCAGAGCCAGCAGCTATTTACGCTTGTCTCAGGGGACCCTGCTCATATAAAGCCTCTGGGAAGCCCCACTCTGTTTTAGCTGCACCTCCAGGGGCTCCTGAACAAGTCCCATTTTTCCTAATACAGCACAGTAGCTCTGTTGCCTGTGTTCTGGTTTCATTCCCTTGAAGACTAGGGGATCTCCGAGATCTGGACCTGAACCCCAGAATTTTGCACACTAAAACATACCAGCCACCCAATAGACATTTCTAGAATCTATTAATAAAATGATCTCAAAAGGTAAAGTGTAGCAGAATCACAAGCAGAAAAATCACTATGTGAAGACTACCAGAAACAGAGGACTATCCCCACTAGGAAGTTGTAATTCAACTAAACCAGCAGACCTTTTTAACCTTTTGAGGGTTCTTCAAACGTCGGCATTTTCTGATATCCATTTCTGTTGTGTTCACACAGCCTGGCTGAGAGAAAAAAATAGTATAAATTACTAAGTGAAAATTATGCTTCCAATTGAATCCAAGTAATGCCATCAGACCTAATCCTTCCCTTTGCAGATAATGCATAATCTTTTTATCTTGCCATAATGCGTGTTTCTATGTGGAGTTCTCACTGGAAATATAAAATATGACCTTATAATCAGGATGCCTTGTGGAAGGCCTGGTATGCATTCCTGCCACCAAATCTATATTTAAAGTGGCCATAGTGCTTTGGGCATAGCCTGAAAAAATTCCCATGTCAGGACAGGAAGGTTCTTTTTGATATTGTTGCTTTTAATCAGTTTTTAGGAAGGTTGAAATAGTTTTGTTCATTTTCAATTCCATTTCCTGGGGGCAATCGAGATTTGTTTTAATAATGTGAAATCAGGGACACAGTCAAGCTTCATTGTGTACTGATTTGTGAATTCATCTACTTGCTGAGTTTTCTCTGTAATGTGCAAATCAGTGTTCTCAGAGCCCAATGACCATTTACAGACACACGAAGAAGAACAATAATTTGAGTCACCACACATAACCATGCCCAGATGAGGCTGAGCAGGGTGAGGCTCTGCCTTCCTATTCTAAGCCATAGAGACACCTTTATAGGGCTTATTTGTTGCCAGGCTTTCTACATTTTTGTGTTTATCTTGGTGATATTTCCATTTTGGTAGTCTTCAAGCAGGGTGTCAAAGAATTGAGTAGGGCTCTAAGGGTGAAGGGGTTCCCATGTGCCATAGGAGAAAACAGAACGACTGTGATCTGGCCTGAAGTTCTGCCAGTTGTGGGTTCAACACAGTGAATCAACATTATATATTAAATATGGTATCTTTACACAGGAACACACATGAAAAAAGCCAAAAGCCATGTATTGATCAAAATATATGAACAGTTTCTGGAAGGAAGCTAGCTCACCCAGGAACAATACTTCAATATTCACTAATTCAGAGTTTTCAAAGACTTTATAGAACATGACTAGCATAAATGACCAGACTTAACAGTATGTAAGAAGACTATCTTAAGATTTGGGGCTTAATGATGGCAGAAACAAACATTGCTAATTTGGAGGAATAGAGAATTCTATTCCTCTCCTGGAATCCACATTGTTTCCCCATTTCTAATCCTACATTTTCCCCAGTGTATAATTTTTAAAAGATGGGACTGACATACACCCCCGCCCCCACGGAGATCTGTGGGGAGAATATGAATGAATGCAAAGAGAATTTCACAAAGCTTAGCAGTTATCTTAAGGAACAGTCACTTGGTCACTAAAGACAGTCGAAAAGAAAGAAGTGGGCAGATTCAGGACAGCAAACCACACAGAACTTCCTCACCACTGGCCTGTGGACATCCCAAAAGGCCCGTTCTTGACTATCCAAAATTTTCCTTTCTGTCTTATCCTTTTTCCGATCAATCCTGAAAGAATAAGGAGAAGAAGTGAGAAGTGTTTTACTGTTTTCTCTTCTGTCTCCTCAGCTCTTCTGCTCCTAAGGGCCAAGGTTGAACCCAGACTATTGCCACCAAAGTGACCCCTCAGTGACCCCACGAGTGGCAAGAGCTTGTTTTAGGCTGGATTACAGATTATCATTTGTGAGCAATGAAAATGATAGGCAGGAAGAATGAGCAGAAACAGAGTTGCCCACAGGAGGTATCAAGATCTGGGCTACTAAGAACTGAATTCTCCATCGTCTGCCCTTACTTCGGAGCAAATTCTGCCTGTGTGACTTGAAAAGAAGGGACACAGCCACCTGTTGGCCAATGTTCCATCTCAAACATGAAATTTTAAATGGCAGTTAAAACATCTGTAAGATGCTCCGATTATGTGTTTTAAAAATCACTTAAACCATCTGGATTTCTAAAAGGCAGAGCAGTGGCCCCAGGGCCTGTGATAAGACCCAACAATAAATATCACCAGCCTCAATTGGGGAAAGGCACCAACTGCAGGAGGAAAACTATAGATGGCAAAGCTAGATTCCATGTGTCCTGACTGGGAGCACAAAAAAGAGCACCCCCCCCAAAGCATGTATCATTTCACATCATCTAAGTAAAAAGCAACTCAGATTAATTGCCATGTGACTTGTGGTTCTCAGCTCTCTTGGGAGCCCTTTAGTTTACTGGACTGAAATAAACCCATAACCACCCTGTGATTTTTGTGATAATTGCTGTGTACTTAAATGGCCCACAATTATTATGTAATCACAGAGTTAATCAGGAAAGTTAATGGAGAAAAGCCATATATGTACCGAGTGACAGTTTCTCCCTCCTTTATAGTATGATGCTGTTTGATTCTGGGGTAGCTAATCCACTCTTCTCTTTGCTTCCCAGTGGCTGGTGGACACCCAGATACAGCTCTACCTCACTCCATCCAGATCAGAGTCCCTGCTCCCACCCGCCCTCCCCCCTCCTACTTCCCAGATGGTCCCTGCAGTCACTTAGTGCCTAGTACCTGGTGTCTGCCTTCCCTTGGGGACATCTGGGAACCCTGGGCTGGGAAAGAACCAGCAGGAGGCTGGCACCATGGACAGGGGAAAGGTAGAAATAACTGAGGGAGAATGGCGGCCATGATGGTATCAGACTGCTGGGCCAGATGACCTCTGTTCATTTCCAATGGTGACCACTGGTGATCAATAATGACGCACACAGCCCCCAAACTTGACCCTAGGTGTTGAGTGGGGCCACTCCCAGAGCATGAAGAGGTTCTTGGAAGCTGTGTGTGTGTGTTTTTTTGGGGGGGCTGTTCCCCTCCAAGGGATTCTCAGAGAAAAGGTCCCTGTGTTCTTCCAGCTCAGCCTCTTTCCCATCCCTCTTCTGTCTTCCTTTGCCTATTGGCACTGCTGGCTAAGCTAGACATGATCAGTGTGAGAAAAGGGAGACCTTGGTCGTAGCAATTCCATGGTCCTAGGTGACATCCATTACCCATCTTTCATGCTTCCTTATTGAAGAAGCAGCCTCCAGTCTGTTTCCATGGGTGAAGATACAGACAAAACCCTTCCACCTTTTTCCTCCTTCCCTCTGTGCCCTTTGAGGAAGATGAATGAGTTCATCTATGGGGAGATTGGAAAGCTCACACTGGTTCTTCTGGGTTAGCCTGAGCTCAAGCTATCTGTTCTCTGAGGTGAGCTTACAGGGGTGGAGGTGAGGAGGCCAGCTCTGTTCCTGCAGAGGTATGTAGATACCGACCTCTGCTCAGGAAGGACATAGCTTCTAAGCCATGCCTCATAATGGAGTTTCAGTGCTGAACCCAGAAGTCTAAATTCTGTGCCTTATTTTTCCATTAGTTTTAAGCTTCGTTCCTCTATGGAAGACGGCAAGAGTGAACTTATCCCTCATCTGGTATAAATGCAAAAGGTCCTTCCCACAGGTTTCTGAGTTCAAGCACTTGGTCCCTACTATTGAAGCTGTTTGAGGAGAGTGTGAAGTCAACGGGAGGTGGGGCCTGGGTAGAGGCAGTGGGTCACTTGGGGGCAAGCCCTTGGAGGTATATATAGCCCAGGCCTGGTTCTGATCTAGCTCTCCCAGCTTCCTGATCCTCCACGATGCAAGTAGCCCCTGCCATAGACTCCCGCTACACCTTCCACTACGATGTGGCGTCCACCCCACCCCCAAAACCATGCACCCATAGAAACCTTTCCTCCTTAGGTTTCCTTTGTCACAATGTTGACAAAAGTAACTAGGACTCTTCCTCAAGTTTTAGCACGTTAGCCTGTGGAGTCTAGGGCTCTAGCCCACAATGAACCCAGCCTGGTGTTCTCCAGTCTCAGCAAAGACATCTTACGGAAATCTCTGGGTAAGGTACATCCTTCAGCTCTGCCTTTGAGAAGGCTCTCTTTTTCTGATGAAATTGTTCTAGCAAGACCTCAGTTCCCGATGGGACACCTGTTCATCAGGATCTTCCTATTATTTATCCCATCTCTCCTGGGGGATGAGAGAGACCAAGCTGGGTGGGAACCTTCCTTTGGCCACCACACCCTCTAGAGAGCTCTTTTCTCTCCCAGAAGTCTCTGCTGCATCCACTTACTTCACTTGTGCCTCTGCTTGCATAAAGATGAACTCCCACTTTCTTGCAAAGGCCCTCTGGAGTCTTGCTAAGTTTTCCTGGTGAGAAATAAAAATCAATAAGAAGATATTAATCACCATAAGCTAATGTATCAACACCTATGCTTATTATAAGGCAGCCATCATTTCTGGCTTCCTCCCATCAAAATAACAGGGTCTCATACTAAAGCCACTGGACATGAACCCCAATTTGACTTTCCACTAGGCTCTGATGAATTGCTTAACTCTTAATATTCATTTATAAGTCTGAGGTCTGTGGGTCACCCTGATTCATCTTCTCTCAGGTGTTATTTTGTAAACACAAGTCACATAGTGCTTGGTATAGAGGCTACGGGAAAGGTTGCCTGGTGGCCGTGGGAAAAGGATGTCAGGGTCATCCCATAGCAAAGCTCTGGATGGAACTCTTGAGCATAATTCTTCCAGTAGGGATCTGGGGATGTTGAAGGAAAGGGGAACCTAGAATGCTTTGCGTGGGTACTTTCTAAGGTCAGGATTCAGAAGTGGACCAAACAGAGTGACTGTTTGTGAGGTTCCTGGAAGGAAAAAAAATCAGAAACAGGAAAAGAAAGGAAGGAAGGGTGGAAGGAGGGAGAAAGGAAGAAAGGAGAGGGGAAGAAGGGGAGGAAGGGAAAGAGGGGGAAGGGAGGAAAGAAGGAAGATTATCCATCCAGGATCATCTTTAGAGGGAAAGGGGAAAGCTGTTTTTCCTCTCAGCCTGCAGACTTTTCTACTGGAACCTCAGGACAATGGGAAGAGGTGTTTGACAGCAACTCTAATGATCCCCCTAATTCTGATTAATGCAAGACTTGAGCCCATATTATGGAATGTATTTCCATAGAGCTCATGTCAACACTAATTGATTACCGTCATTAGTAGGTTATTAATGTAAGAGAAGCCTTGTTTAAGAAACACAAAAATTCACTACTTTGAAAAGAACTATCCCTTTGATGTTTGCATTCTTTGTAGGAAGTCTGGCTGGTGATACCTAAATGTCAATCACTTAGGGAAGCAGTGAACTATGACTCTATCATACTGTGGATTACTAGGCAATCTAGTTAGTATTACTAACGTAGATTGATTCCCTGGATGTCTGTCATTAGAAGAAGTAGCAGGAACAGTCAAAACTTGTATGTACAAAAAAAAAACTTAATGGGGGAATCATAGGTCATTTTCTCCCTTTTGCTGTCTGAATTTTTTATTTCCTATGAAGAATACATGAAGTCAGAAAATTTTTAATAAAATCAGCATGCTTTGGGAACAAAATGCATGCTTTGGGAACAAAATGCATTTGTAGTTTCTAAGCATTTTTATGCAGAACTTAATCATGGGGGGAAAACATTTTATGCTGTATACTTTACAAATATCAAAACAGATCACTGTGGAGCAAGCGAACAGAAAACTGAATAAAACACACCAGAAGCTGATGCGTCATTTCTGTGTAATGTATTTTCTAAAACACAGAAACCTGGACAAGAGCACCAGAAGAATTGGGAACCTTGCGACATGCTAGGGAAGTCACACGGTAATAGCAAAGCTGTTTGCCTTGGGTATGTAGCAAGTAAAACAGCTGGCTTTGGAAAGACAGGTGATGTGACTACTGGGACATCAGGGCACACAGGTAAGCATCCAGCTCCCAGGATGTTAAAAGACACAGACATACTGTTGCAGGTTTGGAGATGGTCACACAGGATGGTTCAACATGTGATGTGATATGATATGCAAACACTAAGTAGATCCTGGGCTCCTAGGCAATCTCCCAGCATCCATCTCTACTCTGCCTCCCAAACGCAAGTCTGTGATACCAACAGGCTCAAAGAAGGCAGCATGCCATGCCCAAGCCCTGCTCTTCACTGGCTACACGTTTGCCTTAGGGTGGTGGAGAGGGGAGCTATGTTATCTCCTGTCCCCTAGCTGTCACTCTTTAGTCAGTTCAGTTCAGCGGCATCTGTACCACACATAGTATGTGGTGGGGAGGTACATGAATACATAACCAATTTCCCTGGTTCTCTGTGTTGCTTGTGAGACGTGGTGTGGGGAAAAGGTTCTGTAACCAGAAGTTAAACATATTCACAATGATACGTGAGTCTTCATGTCCTCAGTGTTTTCATTTCCAGACTCTGCCAAGTGGGTGGGGCTAGCAGAGTGGGGAAGTGGGATGTCTAATTCGTGCAAGGAAATACATTGTATGACAAAGATAGAGGAAAATAAGTGACAGAGAAAGGAGACCTCCCTTGCAATGGGTGCCTTGTCTCTCCTACTAAGCTTAGGAGATGGATATAAAGGTGGAATTAAAAACTTTGATCTGAAACTTGTTGCTCAGAAAATTTGACAATCTTCCAGAAAAAAATGTGAATGCCCAACACATGTATATAGTTATATGCCAGAATCAGGACTTCAGATAGTTCCATTACTTCTCCAAATCCCCTGGGATTTGGTCATACTCCAATCCATCTATAACTACATATATTGATCTGTTTTCCTTCATAGTATATGTGCTATCTTTGCAAGAGTGTCAAAAATGGGATGGGTGGCTTAAGACTGGATTCTTTCACTCAACACTATGCCTGCAATGTAGTTGTGTATAACAAGAACCAATTCCTTTCTACTGCAGGATACTATTCCATTGTATGTACCTAGTTACTAACTAGGTACATTGTACGATGTATCTAGTAAGTTAGCTACATTTGTCTAATAAGATGTGTTTGGGTTGT
Source organism: Cricetulus griseus (assembly GCF_003668045.3). Taxonomy (NCBI): domain Eukaryota; kingdom Metazoa; phylum Chordata; class Mammalia; order Rodentia; family Cricetidae; genus Cricetulus; species Cricetulus griseus. The sequence goes on from NC_048598.1 coordinate 120,659,424, forward strand.
TTTCAGCCCTGGGGTATGACATATAAACCTAATATGGTAACATGGTGATTTTGATGTAAAATAGGTTCTGATTTCTCTACTTGATTATATGTGATAACTGTATACTTAGCTTTATAAGAAACTGCCATGACATAAACCATTTTTCCATTCCCTAGTAATACAAAAGAATGTGTCCTGCATGTTCACTGACACTGGCTGTTAGTTACACCTTTCATTTTAGCTATTCTAATAGGTGTAATGGCATCTCACCATGGATTTACAATCTGTTTCCCAAATGGCTAAGGTATTGAGCATCTTCTCATGTGTTAATTTCTCATCTTTTGTCCTCTTTGGTGAAATATCTGAATAAGTCCTCTACCCATTTTTATGTTATTTCATTATTTATCTATACTATTGTATAGATGAGACAGGGTCTCACCACATAGCCCAGACTGGCATAGCCCAGGTTGGACTCAAACTCACAATATTCCTGTCTTACTGGGAAGCCAAATACTTTGTGGGTGCTGGGATTACAGGTATGTTCCACCAGAACCCACTTGAACTGTTTATTTTTAGCTGTTGAAGTTTGAGAGTTATTTATATAAGGATGCAATTTGATTGGCATGGTGAGAGGAACTGACAACAAAGGAGAAACAGAACACAGAACAGACTTCCTTCCCACTGCCTGGACATTCCTCCCACCCTGGCCTGGGAGTCACCGTACTCACTGCTTCGTAGTCTGCCAGTTCCAGCCTTGCTTTGTTCTGCATTGTCCTCTTACAGAGGTATATGGCTGAGGAGGAAGAGAAACAACAGCCGTATAAAGCCAGCAGTGCCATGGAATGGACCCAGCATGTGCCGCTCCTGCCAGTCACCCACTATGCTGGTTAGTTTCATGTCAACTTGACACAAACTAAAGGGGAAGATGGAACCCCAGTTAAGAAAATGCCTCCATGAGAGTGGACTGTACACAATCCTGTAGGACATTTTCTTAATTAGTTATGGGGAAAGAGACCTGACCAATGTGGGTGGTACCATCCCAGGGCTGGTGGCCCTGAGATCTATAAGAAAGCAGGCTGAGCAAGTCGTAAGGGGCAAGCCAGTAAGCAGCACCCCTACATGGCCTCTGCATCAGTCCCTGCCTCCAGGTTCCTTCCCTGTTTGAGTTCCTGTCCTGACTTCCTTTGATGATGAACAGTAATGTGGAAGTGTGAACCAAATAAACCCTCTCCTCCCCAATTTGTTTTGTTATGGTGTTTCAACACAGCAATAGTAACCCTAATTAGAGCACTCACCTAGACCATGCCAATGAGCAGATCTCCAAGAGGAAAAGCTTTTCAAAGTGGGTGTCATATGGGTGTCATTGCATTTGACATCCCCTTTCTTCCCTCTGCTATGTACTGAACACTGTCGGACCAGCATGACCTTTCACAAGCATGGCCATGACCTGTGTTGCATTCTCAGTGACCACAGAAGAAAGACTGTCTTTAGAGTCACAAATATGGCTCTTTATAATCCCGTCTTGCTTGGTCAAACCTCCTCTTCTCTCTCCCATGAGCTTTACGAGGCTTAGCAGCATGTGCAGAGGTCAGAGGTCAACCTTCAGTGTCTTTCCTTAGATACTACAGATCTTGTTTTTTGAAACAGGGTATCTCGATGGGACATGGGGCTTGCTAGTAAGTGCCAGGACCCTCCTGTTTCTGCTTCCCCAGCATGGGCTTTACCAGTGGGCACCACCACATCCAGCTTTTCATGGGGGGAGGGGCCTACACTGAAGTCCCTCATACTCACACTGCAAGCATTTTACACTATGTCACCCCTCCCCCAGTCCCACTAATATCTGAAAAGCCAGCCCAGTGTTCCAGTGAGCATCCGAATACCCTCTGTGACACAGCTTAGTCTCATTGCATCCCTCTTAACCGGAGTGTCCCCTGCTCTAGGCTGAAGGCTCCTTAGGGACACAGGCCATGTCTTACTCAACTGCTCCTGGTCCCTAGGCCTGTTTTTCCAGAGAAAGAGCAGAGAAAAGGAAAGACAACTTAGGCCTGTCCATCCAGGCTAAAGAAGGGTTCTTAGCCCCATATTTCCAGAACATTCTTTCTCAAACATCATCTTTCCCTTTCCCCTCTCTGCTTCTTCATTGTTGTCTTTCTTTTTAGTGCTAAGAAGGGGAAGCTGGATGTGACTGCTGTGAGTGACCATGAGGATGGACCACACTGACACCTTTCTTATGCCCTCTAGGCAATACTTGCTGGTTCAAACAACTGATTTTTTTTTTTTTGACAGCTGAAGATTTTGTGAACCCTGTGGGTAGCAGCCTTCTTTCCATTATGTCCACACTTCTGTATTCTACAGTCTGTGATAACCAGACTGACATAACCAAATCTGCTTATGCCAGTTCAGATGTATTCACTATATTAAAAACAATAACACCAGAGACATACACACACACACACACACACACACACACACACACACACACACACACACACACATGCACACGCACACGCACACACAAACCCAAACCTTTGGTTTGACTTTATGAGTCTTCCATTTAACAACAGTGGGAAAGCTGAATGGATGTACTAAAAACCACAGTTACTCACTGCAAATTTTGATCTTTTCCTAGGCTAGTGATGTGTGAAGTGTTACTCTCTTGGGAGGCTGGGCAGTGGCAGTGAGCCACAGTGCCCACAGGCTCACAAGGGGGAAGAATTAACACAGTGCCGTGTGCCGAGTTGCCAAGTGAGGGAGTCTGGTAGCTGGATGTGTATTTTGACTTGGGATATTTTCAGGTTACACTGGGAATATCAGAATATAACTTTACCATACGTTGAGGACTATCTGTACAAATGAAATGACTGTTAAAAGAAAGAATGATTGTGTCTCTGAAGACATTGCTAAACAAACTGGAACGAGCTAATGAATCAAGGCGAGTTGACTGAGGTAATTGCTGGTGCATTTGTTACAGATGAGGCATGGGGGGGGAAGCAATAAAAATGTAGGAGGGGCCAATTTTCATGTGGTTTTAAAAATTCTTAATGCAGCTTAATAATATTTAAACTGGATGGTTTATTTAATAAAGAAGCCCAAGTCCTTTGGAATTTCAGTCACAGAAAAGTCTTTGATCTTACTTCATAGCCTGTCACACGAATGCTCCTTTGCATAACATACATGTCCAGAGCAGTGCTTCTCAACCTTCCTAATGCTTCGACCCTTTAGTTCAGTTCCTCATGTTGTGGTGACCCAACCATAAAGTTATTTTTCTTGCTCCTTCATAACTGTAATTTTGCTACTGTTATGAGTCACAATGTAAATATATCCAATATGCAGGATATCTGATATATAATTCCTAAAGGGGCTGTGACCCATAGGTTGAGAACTGCTGATCTACAGGGCTTAAAGTAAGTGAACGCCACGTCTCCCAAGTTTTACTTTACTAACTCTTGCAGTGAACTGAGCAGCCAGAAGTCTTCATTGTGCCTGATAAAGAACCATCTGCTCTGGACAAAGTACCCCATTCAGCTTCTAGTACCAGACAGCCTGTGGGACTGGGGTCATCAAGCCGGAAGCTTGGCATGCCACCTGCCTCATCTCTACTCCTGGTGAGCCACTGGAGGTGGTGGCCACTTTGACAAAGCATTTTCTACTGGTTGAGTGTGAAACTCAGAGATGGCTAACTCAAGGGCTGGGAGTTAATGGGGTGGCTCAGTGGGTATGGACGCTTGGTGTTCAAGGTGTGAGTGAGGACCTCAGTTTTAATTCCCAGAATCTATGTAAAAAGCTATAAATGGGTATGCGTGCTTGTGTATGGCTGAATATCCCCCCTAACTTCAGTGAAGTGAGGAGCAGTGCCAGGAGGCTTAACACACTCACTGGTCACCACTCTAGCTCCAGATTTGGTGAGAGATGCTAGATCAGAAAACAAAATGGATCGTGATAGGGTGGATTACCTGATGTCCCCCTACAGCCACATCCACATGCATACAACTCTCACCGCCCCCCACAAAGTAAGCAGAACAGGGAAGGGCTAAAACAGATTTTGACTATGGGTTATATGCAGGTAGGATCATCCCAAGAAATTACCATCCGGGTTCAGAATGGCCAGAAGGTTATAGAGTACTGAGCAAGGAACACACGGCTGGTGCTGTAACTGCTGACCATGAGGCCACGGTCTTGTATTTCCAACCTGTTTGTCTGTGGCCAGTGCCACACTGGGAACCTGTTCACTATTGTGAACACTTGGCACTTTCAGGCTTGCCTGTGCCATTAGGGAGTCTTCTCCAGAGTGCTGGCTCCAGTGACCTCTAGTGGTGATAGCCAGTCCTGCAAGAGGACCTCTGGGGAATGTGAAATCCCATCTTGGCTTGTCCTGTTTAGCTGTCTGTCTATCTCTATCATCTATTTGTTTGTTTTTTTTTTACTTATACTAAAAATAGTTATCTCTACATCAAAACTTCACCTTGGCTTCTCTTGGATGCATCACCCTAACAAGGACACATTGAGTCTAACATACCAAATAGGGAACAGACTCTTGTACTGTTAGTGTACAAGGAACTGAGTCATGCAAGATGACTAAGGGGTAAAGGTGCTTGCTGTCAAGTCTGACAACTCGAGTTCAGCCCTGGAATCTATGCGGTGAAAGGATAGAAGTGATTCCTGCAAGTGGTCTGTGTGTGTATCTGTGCCATGCTCATGTGTGTCTGTGTGTGCACACACACAATAAAGTGTAACAAACTTTTTTTAAAGATATCTGGAATTGATCTATTTAAATGAACATGAAATTGGATCCATTCATGCTGAGTCACGGGACAACAGCACCTGCTTACTCTGAGCTTACCAACTATCAGGGACCTTACAAATGTGAACTCTACAAGTCCTCGTGGTAACTACCAGGTCTGTTTGGTTAGGGTCCCCATTTTGCAAATGAAGGGACTTTCACAGTCATTCCTCATTGCTGGGTATCCAAAAGGGCTCCCAGAGACAGTCCAGTCAGCTAAACCTTTTCTATGTGATTACTAGAGCTTTTATTATATAACCTGTCTGGGACTGTGTTCATCTTGATTGTCATCTTGATGGGAATTAGAGTCACTTAGGAGATGCACTTTTGGGCATATCTGTGAGGGTGTTTCTGGAAAGGTTTGACGGTGGAGGGTAGACCCACCCTCTGTGTGGATAGCACCATTTCATGGATAGAGCTCCTATTCTAAACACAAAGGAGACAGCAAGCTGAGTGCTGGGATTTACCTTTCTCTGCTTCCTGATTGCAGACACAGTGATGGGCTGCCTCATCCTCCTGCATCCACACCTTCCCAACATCAGATCCCAACAAACTCTTAAGTCCTTAAGGCCCTCTGGCTAGGCTTTTGCCATAGCAGTGAGAAAAACAACAGTGTCCCCCCCCCCCACGCAGAACCTATTCAACTGTCTCACTCATCTTCATCCACCCTCTTTCTGTCATCATGCCACCTTTTCTGTTGGGCCAGCAAGACTGTGACTTGGTCAGATTTGTGACATAGACACTAACACAGAGTATATCATTAGCCAATGTTTGTTGAATGAATGAAAGTTTCTGGTCCTTGATCAATCTAATTCATTCTTTTTTCTTAGTTTCAGGCTCACCTCCTTCTGGGGAGAGAACTGTCAAGCAGTAACAATTTTGCCTCACTGAAGCAATACCAACATCAGCCACCACTATGCCAGGGACAGCATCCCCCAGCACAGTGCTGACACCTTACTTGCCACACAGCAAACCTTGCCCAATTCCCTCAATCCCAACAAAGCAGAACCAGGAAAAAACCAATGATGCTCTGACTTTAATACTAGGCTCTAAGGCACAGGGAGGTTAGGAACTTGCCAAAGTCACACAGGCAGGGGGACCAGTTTGTTCTAAGGGTTATGTTTTCCCAATTCTCTCCTAGAAAGCTAGCTTTCTTACCAAACTGTCTCAGGGTTCTTTTTATATCCTGCACCCTGATTTTCTGACCTGAGACTTTGCGATAGACGGAGGCACAGGAATGCAAAATAAATTTATGTTAGGGGGATCCTAAAGTCATCTGCTGTTTCCGTCTCTGCTGATGCTGCCCACTAATATTCTAAAATGGAGCTCTGTAGAGAAAATTCTGAAAGAGGAAAATCTGGCCTGCAGTAGTCAGGCTAAGATGGTTGAATATATTTTACTCTTATTTTGATCCAGGCATCTGGTCTGACTCCAGCTGCTTGCCCCTGCCTGAGGGGCACAGGCTGGGTGGAACTGTGCTGTAATTATTTAAATGAGGAGTCAGGGCCACCCCAGAGCAGTCTTTCAACCTTGAAGCACTTGTTTTATGGTCAAACAGAGCTCCTACACTGAGCTGGAAGCTGTGGCAGAACTGATCAACTACTGTGTAGGGAATAGCCATTTGGGAGGGTCACAGTGGTGTCCCAGGACAGATGAGTAGCAGGTCCCCTCCTACCCCCCCTTCGCCCTTTACTGAGCACATCCTCTCCATTTATTGGCTCATTAGGCAATGCCTCACTTGCTGTACATCTCCAGACTATTCTCAGTGGTCAGTCTGCATCCCACAAGTCTGTGCTTCAGAATAGCAGCTTGTCTTGCAAACCTCCCAGACAACGGTCCCCACCAGCCAGACCCTGCGGCTGCAGCTACCTTCCTGTCACTCTTGATTCTGCAAAAACCCAGGGGAGAAGCTCTTGGGCTCACTGAGTGCCTTGGTCCTCAGGAGAGCCACAGGCTACAGTGCACTAGGGGCTGCAAGGATGCCATGCAAAGGGGTGGTGCTCTCAGCATAGACTCAAGGCAGGTCACACACAGGAGCAAGAAAGGGGATGGACTGGAGTCACTCAGCTCTAAGTTTAAAATCTGTTTCCAGGGAGTATCTGTTATTGGTCACCTTCAACGAAGAACCATAACCAGGAATTGGAGGGCTGGCTCAAGAGTTAAGAGTACTTTCTGTTCCCCCTGAGGACCAGAGATGGGTTACCAGCACCCATATCCAGTGGCTCATAACAGCCCATAACTCCAGCTTCAGGGAATCTGATGCCCTCTTCTGGCCTCTGTGTGTACTGCACACATATGATATACACACACACACACACACACACACACACACACACACACACACACACAGAGAGAGAGAGAGAGAGAGAGAGAGAGAGAGAGAGAGAGGAGGCATGAATGTATACATAAATGAAAATAAGTAACTTTAAAATGTGTATGGCAAATTGTGCAAAGGAACTAGAACCAGACAGAAATGTAGCTTAGCACACATAAGGCTGTGGGTTCAATCCCAGTGCTGCAAGAGAACCCACCTCAATCCAAACTAAACAAATGAAAAGATCTTAAGCAGTAACAAAACCCCAAACAGTACTGTAAGTAAAGATTTACTGAACACCCCATATGTCCCATGCCACTGATCCCACCCTGGGGTGATGTGAACACTTGGGGTAGACTAGCCTGGGCCCTCTTGGGTATCACTATCATCTGGGAATTCAAATAAATGTGATCCTGTGATGGTATGGACTTTCTGGGTCTCAAGGTCTTTATCTTAAGTTGGGGAAGATATAATTTATTCAGAGAATTGGTTCATGGAGAATTTTAAATAGTCTCTATGAGAGTGTGGCACAGGTCTAACTGGGCCCTTAAGGTCCAACTAGCAAAATCAGCAATGAGTTCTTAGTACATTTTTACAAGTATGTAAGAATAGAAAAGGCCAGGGGAAGGCAGCTCCTTGATGCAGCGCTCCCTGGTGCCATGTCCTTAGAAGGAGCAAGAAAAGCCCCTGTCACACAGTGTTCCCATAAAACCTGTTCCCTTTGCCCTTCTCTCGGGAGAACTGCATTGCTCAGTGTGTTGTGTCTTTGCTTACTATGTGAAACAGGGATCTTGACATATGTCAACAAGGAGTCAGTGGGGTCAAGAGCCCTTTCCCCAGTGCTGTGGCCACCAGGTGCTGAGCATTTTGTCTGTGGTACCCTAGGAGTAACAGGATGCATGGGTCACATAATCTCTACTCACCATAGTCAGTGTTTTCAGGTTCCCAGCAGTTTGAAGGCCAGAAGTAAGGAGCCTGCAACAGAGCACACAGCATCAGGACCAGAGGCATGCAGTTGTAAAAACAGAAATGTCAGCTGTGGGCAGACACTCCTTTACCCTTGGCACAGGCTGGCACAGTTTCCTCTTTAACACCTCGGCAGAACTATTTCCCCAAAGCCTTTGGCTTAGGCTTTGACACAGCCCCCAACTCTCTGTCTCTGTCTCTACTCCCTCTAAGGCAGAGTCTGGGAGAAGCCTTAACAGGAGGATGAGTGAGCACACAGCACATGAGAATACACTCCAGGGTGATACAAATCAAGTATGGTGATGGGGGATGTCCTTCTGGATATGTTTCTCTTATTGATTGATGAATAAAACACTGTTCCGCCAATGAGGCAGGAAGATAGGAGGGACTAGGAGATGAGAATTCTGGGAAAGGTAGGCAGGAGTTGTGATGCTGCCTGAGGAGTAACACCATGCCAGGCATTACTGGGTAAGTCACAGCCTTGTGGGTTAATGATTAAGACAGAGCTAGCCAATAAGAAGCCCTAGTCATCAGCCAACAGTGTCATAATTAATATAGTGTCTGTGTGTTCATTTGGGGCAAGGCAGTTGTGGAACCGGGTGGGAAATCCCATAACAGTATGGTACTTTCACATTCATGCAGGCTTAGCCTCCTCGGATCACTAAAAGGCATGTTCATTCTCTGAGCAACCCCATCACAAGGGGCTTAGACAGTGTCCCCAAATATCCACATTGTAAGATGGGTGATATCCACTCCTGTAACAGCTTTTCTTCCAGAAGAAATGAAGGAAAGTATATGTTCTCATCTGAACCCTAGTCCTCCAGGAGACATTTTCATTTGAACCCCAGTCCTCCAGATGACACTCTGAATAGACAGGCTCTTGGGATTAGAGAGATGGCTCAGTGGTTAAGAACACTTACTCTTCTTACAAAGGACCTGGGTTCAATTCCCAGCACCCACATGGTGCCTCATAACCATCTATAACTTTAGTTCTAGACCATATGACACGCCCCCTATGTCCTCTGTGGGTCCTAGATATGCCCATGGCCAATATAAACACATCCAGGCAAAAACCAAATACATATAAAATAAAAAATATATATCTTTGTGTTGAAGATGAGAGATGGGGCCTTTGGAAGGTGAAGGGGACATAGAGTTTGGGGAATCATAAGTGAATTTAGTGTCCTTATTTTTAAAAAGGCTTGAGGGAGGGAGATACCTCATCCCTTCCATCATATGAGGGCACAGCTAGAAAGATCCATTCATGAGATAGAGGGTGCTCCCCCACCAGACACTTCCCATGCCCCCGAACTGTGAAAAATGATGTTTATAAGATATTCAGGAGATTCTATGACAACACCCCTAAGGGGCTTAGACACTGTTCCCAAATACCATAGACTATCAGTGAGGGCCTTTTCTAAGTGGGTCACCCAGTGGCTAAGTTAACATATCTCAAAGCTTTCCCAGTACTTCAGGGAGACATTTGCCCTCTCAAGCATGCTTAGTTGTTCTAGGTTGTTCTAATGTGAGGTTACATGGTGATGAGCAGAAGGGTTCTTTGGGAGGACCAGCAGGCCTACCTGGAAACGGTAAAAGGTGCCATCGTCTTTCATGGTGAGAACGTGGTCTGAGATTGGGAAGATGTAGCCCTGGGCGGCAATAAGGCTTCCCAGGTGTATTGCTTCAACTGAAAGGAGAGGAAAGAACAAGGAAGCAGGTCATTCAGCTAAACCATGTACTGGGAGAGCAAAAGGTGACCTGAGGTCATGTGTCATTCCTCTGGACGATGGTGCTGATGATGTCTTCCCTTGCTCATGGTAGCAATGGGAGGACACTGACAACTGAGAAGGACCATTGCGTGTCTGGCTTTCTCTGAGAATCTGACCATGCCTAGCCACTCATTCTCCAAAACAAAGTCAGATCTAGCAGCATGGCATGGGCCAAGCAGACCCTAAAGCAGTGAGGCATCTCACACGGTGCTTAGCAGTGACTGGTCAGGGATAGCACTCAGCCTGAGATGGCATCGCTGAGTCATGGCTCTCACATCTCTGATCCTTGGCACTGGGGATGCAGTTTTGTGGTCCAGAAGCTTCAGCATCTCCTAGTGACATGACAAGAGCACGTCTCCTCTGATGGACTAGGGCAAGACCTCACTTTCCCAGAAAGTCAGAAGAAGGATGATGGGGTGAAAGTGCCACGGGAGACAAACCATATAGAAAAATGAGCACTTCTGCCAAAATCAACCTGCTGTTTCCTTATCTCAGCCCCATCCATAAACAGGTTTCCATCAGTTGTTAAAGATTTTATCCCAAGAGGCCCATATAGAAGGGGAGGGTGGGATCTAAATTCTCCTATGAGCAGTTTTATAATAAGCTGTGCATTTTAAAGTCATTTGTCTTGTCTGTAACCGCAAGCTTTTCCACATCAACTACAACCCACCTGCTTTGCTTTCTAAGAATCACCAAGTCCCCTTGGAAGTAGTGCCCATAGTGGGTGGACTCCAAATAAGTGACCTGCTTCCTGATGACCAGTTTGCCTTTACAATTCTATATGGTTGTCCCTATATATCTATGCAGACTTTGTTTCAGGGCCCCCATGAAGATCAAAGTATTTGGATGCTCAAGTATTGATATCAAAGGGCTCATGTGTGTATAACCTGCACACACTTTCCCACAAGCTTCAAGTCATTTCTAGGTTACTTTCGATGCCTAACACAGTCCAAATGCTGTGCAAATGGCTGTTATACTGTAATGCTTAGGGGATAACAAACTGTCTCTATGTTTATGTGCTATGCTGAGCACAGAGACATTTTTGTATCAAATATTTTCAATCCAATGTTAGTTGACTTCAAGGATAAAACTCTGAACACATGGAAGTCCAATTGTCTGCTTCAAGAAACATGAGCCAGATGTGATGGCTCAGGTCTACAATTCTAGCACCTGGGAGCCTAGGGCAGGTGAATTGAGAGGTCGAGGCCAGCTTGGGCTACATAGTAAAACTAACCAACAAACATAAAAACCAACCAATGAGCCAACCAACCAACCAACCAACCAACCAACCAACCAACCAACCAACCAACCAAAACCCTAACACAAACAAAGGGAAGACTGGCAGGTCTAACAAGAAGGAAACTCTCACTTTGAAATTCTTTTACTTTGACAGAAGGGAACAAAGAAAAGACAGAGGAGCCAGCAAGGGACTTCCATTGAACATGCTGACTTCCCAGGTTGTGGTTTGTGGCTTCATCTTCTATTACCACCTGGCAAACTGTTTTAGCTTCTCCTTCCCCGCTAGTTCTCAGAAACCCAAACTTGTCCCAGCATCTTGATGTCCTTCCCAAAGGTATCAGAGAAAAGCATGTGACCTTCACCAGTCTGGACCTCCCACAGAAGTTTCTCATGCCACAAGAGTCTCACTTACATTAGCTAGTTGAAAGTTCTCAGAACATTAATAATAATGAGAATAATGAATTTAGTGGCTACTTCAGAAGGGTCAGGAAGTGCTCTTAGCAAATTCTACCATGAAAAATGGCCTTAAGTTAGCATGATTGAAAAGGAACAGTGATTTTAGAGAAATGTCACCAAATAGCTAGATGCCTATCCAGGCTGATTGCCTGGGCAATCAGAAGCCCAGGCTATCTAATGGAAACACCAAAAGGAGCTGACTTGGAGACTAGCCTTCGAGTGAAATTCTTAGCATAGGCGCTGTTTCTTGTGAGCTAAGAACTTCACTGGAATTAAGAATTTTTGTTAACTGACAGAGTGGCCACTGATCCAGGACATGAAAAGGGTAAGGATCACTTCCAAAAATCACCTGCTCTTCGGGGCTCATGTTTCCATTGACTTCATTTAATTGAATTATTTGAAACTGCATTGTTGTACACTCAAGGGTAGATTAGCAATATCCGGTTAAAAACGCAAGCCTGGGTTGGCATATTGATTCCAAATAATCACAATCTTAGACCCAACACTTGATGCAAATTCTCAGAAAGCAGGGTACTAAGGTCCATTTAACTTATGGTATCTATGTCCCCCAAGGATGACCATTAAGAACATCAGAGCAGAGGACTGGGTATATGCAGCTCAGTGGTAGAATGCTTGCCCAGTAGGAAAAAGGCCCTGGATTTACTCAGCACTAATGTGAATCCCTGAGTAGATTCATTATGGATATTTGTAAGTGTGATCTTTGAGTATTAATAACACCAGTTAAGCCAGACAAATGAATGTGTGCTAAATTCTAAGGAATAAGAAACCCAACAACAGATTCACAGCACACTGATGAAAATCAACTTTAGCTTTCTAGAAGTTTAATTTTTTTTTTCCTGGAGCCCTTCCCCCATTTCCTAACGAGACTGCCAAAACTCATTGTCCTGCTTATTTTCTGGTGGAAGGATAGCTGTAGAAGGTCTTCATTGGTCAGGGTTTTGCTGTTTTTCTGGTGGACTTTGCCTAACTGAAATGCACAATTAGAGTTGAAAAAAAAAAAAAAAACCTTCTTCACTTCTTGCAGAAGCAGAAAACAGAAGGAGTTTTAGCAAATAATTAAACATCTTAATTGTGGATCAGGCAATCTAATTTTAAGAGCTGCTTCTAGAAGACTGTTCTGTGACAGGGCTACAACTTATCTTTAATTGCTATGGCTAACGAGAACTCATCTCATTTCACACGCTATTGTGTTGAGCTCTTTGGCATTCTAAATAGTGGCTCATTTCCTCAAAGGGTGATTTTCACGTGATGACAGACATCCAGTGGAGAAAATAAATGACTTCTATCTGCACATACAATGATTCCACATCCTGGAATCCACCATGATAAGCCTTTTCAAGACTGTATAGGGCCCACTGGGGAAGTTATCTATGGCATGTGTGCCAACACAAGGGGAGGTAAAGGCAAGGTCAAGGTGAAGTACCTGGGTCCTCAATGGAAAGGTTCTTCATAAGCCACTGCACAATGTCTGTACCTGCAATGACAAAGCCATTTGAGTTGAAGATCTCATGGGTAGCAGAAGAAACATCTTTACCAGAGTCCTAAGCCCAGCAGCACACAGCCTAAAAGCTGGACAATGTTGCAATTCCCCCATGATAACCAGCTCCTCCCATCCACTCGGACATGTCCAAGTTATGATTTAGTAATTGTCATCCCTCCTTATCTTCTTCCTTTAATGGAGACAGGCTTTTGTGCATCCCAGACTGGCCTTGAATTTTCTATATAGCTGAGGATGCTGTGGTCCGGGTCCTGTACCACCACCCCTAGTTTATATAGTGCTGGGGATTAAACCTGGGGCTTCATGCATGCCATGGCACTGGTACCAGGCAAGCACTGTACCAATTCAGCTGCACTCCCTGTCTATATTTCAATTCTTTTACCAGAAAAGAATCCACCACCAACAACAAAAACAAAACAAAAAGCAAAACCAAAATCTAACCAACTAACCAATCAAAAAACAAAAAGCAAACCCACTTCCGATGCTTCAGTTACACCCCAAATTTTCAGAAGCATCTATCAGGAACTTTCTGGGGACACAGGTTTCAATGCTTCCCCAAGGCAAGCCAGTGAAGGCTGAGCTTGCCTGCTCCCAGAACATTTTTTTTTCAGCACTATGGCCTTACTGACAAGTGCTAATCAACTCAGGGTATTTTAGAGGTCCTTGGGAAACTCGTTCTTTTCATGCTTGAGTCCATTCTGAACCAACATGCCTCTGAGTCCAAAGACCATTTCTGGGTCATCACTGACAGTTTCTTTCTCTTCCTCTGGGACTCAACTACCATAAATTTCCAGGCTTCCCCAAAGTTGTCTATAGACTGAACCATACTAGTTACATGTGGGTAGAATGACCTATACTACTGTCTGAGCTGGCCTGTGAAAACCTCCTCCACACTTACAGACCCTTCTCTTATTTATCTGGGAAACTGAGTGAAGAAGAGACACAATATGGAAGGGTCCATGAACCCTACCATAAAAATTAATGATGACTTAGATCCCTCTCAAGAGGTATTACTTGTGTGGGAATAACCACAGTTTCTTCTAGCTAGCATGTTTAAGATAAGTCACACTTGAACAGAAATTTGACCTCCTCTTATTTCTTCCTGTCAGCTTTAATTACATCTTCTGATGACAGAAGAGCAAACCAGACCCAGATCTTGTCACTCTGACACCATCCCTTCAGATTTTGAGCAGTTCTTCCGTGAATCAAGAATGTCATCATTCCCAGTGTGACGGACCTGGAACCATTCCATGGCTTGGCCTGGAGCTCCTCACCATTGGCCAAAGTCTTCCAAGCAAGCTCCCTTGTACTGTCTTCCTTTAAAAGGACGGTACCTAGAGCCCATGTTGCAAGAGCAGCATAGCTCACATGGGTGTGTATAGGGAATGGAGGAATCCCCCAGTGAGTGAAATGAGGAAGTCCTGAGGGAATATGTATTTTGACATGAGCATAGGTGTGTCAAGGACCCCACTGTCTCAACCCTGTGGATCTGGCAAAGCCTTCCCCATGGTGAGGCTCAGAAGTATAGCAAAGTCTTCTTTGGGGGTCAGGGGGAGTCCAAGTGCAAGCAATTGATCAGTGTGCACAAAAGCTAGCAGCTGCACCTTCTTCCTCCTAGGTGTCTACAACCCGAGACATTCCCTCACAGAGACCTCCAATCAATTCTAGATACACCCACTCTCTGTGCTGTACGTAACAAGTACACAGAGGATCTGGGTGGCCAGGTTAGACAGTGTGGCTCCATCAGAGTGCACACACTCCACCAGACCCCGCTCTTCCGCACTTGTGCCTCTGTGTCTGTCCTCTTTTCATTCCTTTTCCTCCCTAGTCAGGGTTTCAGGACCCAAACCTCAAGGAATGGAACAGAAGCACAAGAGCCCAGTTATTTGCAAGATTAAGAACATCTTATCAGCCCACCAAGTCACCCAAAGATTTTGTTTCACACCGGTGAAGTCCTCTAAACATGGCTTCATTTCTTGTGAGATATTTGATGGAAAATAGGTCAAACGGAACAATATTTCCAGATCTGAGTCAAGAATGGGCCTGAAGCCTTGGGTTTGTGTGTGGTGGTGGTGGTGATGGTTGTCTGTTAATCTAGTTCCTGGCTGGATTCCCAGCCAGGTGAATGAGATCCAGCAGTGGCTTTTACTGAGGTACCCTTTTCCCAGGAATCAAAATTTTCAGCCATTTTACCATGGACTAGAAGTAAGATCCCTGCTGCCCAGACAACCTGGACATTTGGTCTCTGTGTGGCTCTGGAAGGTGTTGAAACAGTGCAGCAGAGCTGCCAGGGCCCACCCTCCTTCTGGGCTTTGCCCAGGGCCAAGCCTTATTGACAATGCCATGTCCTCACACTTCAGCCTCAAAAGCAAGATTCAGAAGCCTCCCACCCTTGCTTCCGGCCCATGCCTGAGAGCTGAAATTGGTTGTAAAAACACTCTTGTCCATTCACATCTGCGGAGAGGGAGTCCACTTGTGCAGCAGTGTGCGCGTGTGAGCATGCTCATTTCCCTCAAATTACAGAAGTTGTGCATCTGTCCTAGGAAATGTAGAGCAAAGCAGACATCAAATAAGATCTGTAATCCCAAATTGGGGGTAGGGGAGAGACACTAACCTGTTCTTCTTCTTCTTCTTTTTTTTTTTTTCTCAAAGAAAAATAGTTCTTTTCTGTGGGTTGCCTGGAAACTGCAAGGCTTCCAGTATCACCCCGGCTCTCCCTGGGGCCTGCGGATTATCTTTCCGCTGAGCTTGCTCAGCCATTATTTATCACCTGCCAAGATTGATTGCTCACCCTGGGACAATGACAGCCCTTCCTTTCCCCTGTTAATTACTGTCATCATTAATATCCATGTCACTAATTAGTATTCATTCGCATTGAATCTCCTTCCTTGCTATCCTACCCACCACCACCCCCAGCACCCCAGCACCATTGTCTGGATTTCTGCCCCATTTGGCACTCAGTTTCTGGCCCAATTGTTCCAGGCCCCACCATGCCCTGGCTGCATTCACCTAGCTAAAGGATCACAGTTAAGCACTTTTCTTGTGAGGAAGATAAAGTCACAAAGGCCCCTTTTCCTTCTACTCCTAATACTTTGGGGACCACAGAGCTGGGTTTTCTGCTATGGTACAGTGACCATGGCAGTTGCCATGCCCTGTGGGGACTGTTAAGCTGCTATTCTTGGCCGTCCTGGGCCAGGATACTTTATCTGCTGTACCATCGCTGTACTGTGTCCCTCACACACTGTGGGTACCATTCTGTGGCATGCAGCAAACATATTGGAAGATGCTTAGGGATGGGTGGACACTCCTACAGGCCTCTAAGGACAGACACACAAGTAGCCTACTCCAGTTTAGGGGAAGGAAGTGAACCACTGTGGTTGTGTCCCAGAACAAGAAGGGAAGGCAAATATTAGGAAAGTGCTCCAACTAGACACTTTGGAGCCAGACAGGAACAGTCCACACAGTAAGAGACCCTATCTTTGTAAACCTTTAAATCCTAGAACTGAGGAGGCAGAGGATCTCTGAGTTCAAGGCCCATCTGATCTATAGAGTGAGTTCCAGGACAGCCAGGGCTACATAGAGAAACACACTCAGCAAGCATTCGCTTTCTCATTTTTATATTTCGTCTCTCTCCACCAACCCCAGAGACTCTCTCTTTCTTCCTCTTACAAAAAAGAATTGGAAGATTCTTTTCTGTTCTATCAGAAAATAATTGCTGCCTTTTATTTCCACTGTTGAATTTGAGATGTTATCTTAGTCAAGATGCCTTACAGGGACTTAAAGATAGGTAATAGCCCACAACATAACACACATAGCACAGTCACCCTCTATTCCTGAGAGCCCAAAACACTGACCTGGAAGTTGTCTTTCTGAGGCCAACTACATGTGTGTGTCTCTCTATGTATGCACTATGTACATGTTTGTGTGAGTGCACATACAAGTATTTTCACATACATTTGTAAATCAGACACGAATGCCAGCATATTCTTCAGTTACTCTCCGCCTCATTCTTGAGATAGGGTCTTGGTCTCTGTCTCTCTATCTCTGTCTCTCTCTGTGTATGTGTGCATATGTGCGTGCGTGCATGTGTGTGTATGGGGGGTGTTTCTGTCTCTGTCTGTCTCTCTCTTATGGCTTTTTGAGACAGGGTTTCTCTATGTAGCCCTGGCTGTCCTGGAACTCACTCTGTAGATCAGATGGGCCTTGAACTCAGAGATCCTCTGCCTCCTCAGTGCTGGGATTTAAAGGTTTACAAAGATAGGGTCTCTTACTGAAGCCGGGGCTCATCTATTCCTCTAGGCTAACTGGTTGGTTGGCTGGCTGTCCAGGGAGCCACAGAGATCCACCTGTGTCTGTCTGCTTTCCCAGTGCAGGAATTATAGGAACATGACCACACCCAGCTTTTAAGTGGGTCCTGGAGATCTGAACTTGTGTCCTTATGCTTGTGTGACAAACACTTTAGCAACTGAGCCATCACCGCAGCCCCAATGAAACTAATTCATTAACTCACAATACAGGAGCGTCAGTAAAGGGTACACCAAAGGGTATCCAAATACCTTCCACTGCATGTGTGTTGGCTCCTTGTGTTTACGTATGTGTTTATTATCAACATGTAAGTTTATTACATGTAAGTCTATTACATGCTGATAATAAATACGTGGTGGTAGTATGCCTGTCTACTGTATCTTTTACATAAAAACATGTCCTGAGAATTTTTGTTTTCTTGGAAGCAAATAGTGATGAACAAAGACTAGTGTCTCTGGGCTGGGTATTGTTGATGTTTTGTCTTATGTAGCCAGGGCTGGCCTGGAAGATGCTGGCAAAGATGGCTAACTTCTGCCTCCACCTCCTGAGAGATGAGATTGCTGCTGCTGTCACACTCAGTTGATGCAGTGTTGGGGGTCAAACCCAGGGCTTTGAGGATGTTAGGTGAGCACTCTACCAATTAGGCTACATCTCCAGTCCCAGTTTTGTCTCCAGGGGTCAGTAGAGGGAGACTTAGTCATGATCCTGGATCACTGCCCTTGAACTTTTTACACTCTGGCCACCTGTGGTCCCTGGAACTACAAGTGGAATTTTATAGACACCATGGGGATGTTCATCAAAGTCCTGTATGAGGAGAGGCAATTCAAATCACTTCTTTATGTCTTTATGTTTACTTATGTACATGGTAGAGTAAGATTCGGTGACCACTCAAGCTTAGTTCCCATGTTGTGTGGACACTAGGTGAATACAAACTAGATCTGAGTGAGCCTCGGTATTTAAGAGGGTTTGTTTCTTGTTTAGAGGATGATTATACAAAATGGTATCTTCAGGTGTTTTAGGTATTTTGGTTAGGACACTTCCACTCAGATATGATAACCCAAGGATATCTTTCCCCCACTTCTCCCCAAGTATTGGATCAGTTGTAATCAATGAAGAGTAGATAGAGATGAATTCAGGCATTGTAGTCACCTGTAGATTGCAAGTTTCTGGAAACCTGGTAGATTGTGTACTATGGTACTGACAACTGAAGCCATTAGTAACATCATTTCAACCTTCATCATTTCTCTCAAGGAAATGATTTTAGGACCTCAAGGGAAAATACTATGGTTTCTGCCACAACCGAGTTTACCCTATACCTCCATCATGGCCAGGACTCCACCCACCAATGTTTTCATGTACCTGCTCAGGGGCTCTGTGCAGACAGAGGTTTCTGTCCCACCTGGTCCTGCAGCAATTTAGTCCCAAATAAACACACCCAGGCTTATAGTAATTATAAACTGCCTGGCTGATGTCTCAGGCTTTTTATTGGCTAGCTCTCTCTTAATTATTAATCCATTTCTATTAATCTGTGTTTCTCCACATGGTCTTGGCTTACCCCGGTGATGCCTGAAACTTTTGCTTTCTAGGCAGCTACATGGTGTCTCCCTTGAGACTCACTCTCTGTGTTCCTCTTCCCAGAATCCTCCTAGTCTGGTAGCCATGCCTATACTTCCTGCGTGCCTACATCCTGCCTGTCTATTGGCCAAAACAACTTTATTCATCAACCAATAAGAGAAACATTTATTGGCAGCATACAGAAGGACATCCCCCATTATCTCTGCAACAGGGAGGTTGGCTCCGCACCACTTACCAGGTAGGTGGCAATGCCTGTGACAGAAAATGGCACTTCCTGAGTGCCTGTTGTACAGCAGACATTTGTTCTTGTTATCATGTATATTATTGACAATAATTATGCAAAATATTGTCATGTAATAACTTAAAAGTTAAGTCCCAGAGAAGCTCAAGGCCACATATTAGAATCTATTGGACTCAAGAGATAGAATGCAGGCATTCTCATGCCAAATTTCTTCCCACCTTCACATTCTTACTGTCTTATCTCCAGTAATGTGTAAGAATTAATTAAGTAAGTAAATGAAATATGGGAAACTGATACTCTGTATTGAACTTTCCCCTGAACAGAGGCATCAATTTAGTGATTGTTGCTATTATCAACTATTAAGCTATTTTTCTTTTTTTTTGGTCAGCTTACCTTCCTACTCTGCTTTTGAAAACCCACTCATTTGAATCTTACTAAATATTTCTTAAATACTTCCTATAGTCTGGGTTTTAGAATAACTGCTGCTATAAAATTTCATGGTGTGATTTATCTTTTCCATTGATCAGATGACTAGACTGAGTAGGACGTCTTTACAGTTGTAGCTCTTCCTTTTATGTCTTCATTTTACAAAAGAAAACATGTCACACTAGAAGAGGAAGGTTGAATGAAGAAGGAATGTTAAACTAGGCATTGTGAGTAGCTGGCAGAGGAAAGGAAACACAGGCTCAACAAACACTGTGAGGAAAACTTAATGTCATTGTCAAGTAGTTGTAGTTTGGCTCTCCAAGGAAAGTCATAACAAATTTAATAGTCACTTACCAAACACATGAAGCAAAAAGGCACAGCAATGATAAAGTTAGACAGACTTGTCTCCAGCTCCCATTATGTCACCTATAAACTGGAACCATCCACTCCAATCTCCATTTCTTTATATGCTGATTGATGAACCTACTTACAGGAAAAAAAAAAAAAAAAGCCCTCTTCACCAAGCTTGGCTCTTGTTTTGCCTGTGATGGCCTGTTTCCTCACAGACCATGTACCTGCTCTTTGCCTTCTTTTCATCACAGGAAAAGGGAACAATAATAACCAGACATGAACTGCTGCAGCCGCGAGAACATCTTAGTGTCTGGCACAGAACATGCACAGACCGTATCCACTCAGACAGTCTGTGGGTACCTCGGTAGGTTCAAGCATCTAACTGACATCATCTGCAAGGCTGAGGGAAGCTGCAATAGTTTGTGCTACTTGCTTTCTCATTTGAGGTCTTAGGGAGCATCAGAGTGTCTTGGTGTCTCTAGGAAAGGGTCTATTGATGGTCAGCTTGCAGACAAAGGAGAACAAAAAAGGAGGATGTAACAGCAGGGAAACAATGAGAATGTGCCAAGGTAAGGCTCACTCCTGATAAATATTTATTTGATATTTTTTCTTCTTATATTATGTGTATGGGCGTTTTGCCTGCATGTATGTCTGTGCACCATGGGTGTGTGCCGAGGCTAGAAGAGGGTGCTGGATCCCCTCAACTAGAGTTACAGAGGGCTGTGATCCACTACATGGGTCCTGGGAATCTAACCCAAGTCCTTTGAAAGAGAAGCCAGTGCTATTAACCACGGGGACATTTTTCCATTTCCCAGATAAACATTTTGTAGAATGTAAGGGTCAGAAGGCAGGTCAGGTGCCTTCACCCAGAGTAAAGGCTTTGAGTATGATGGATTCCAGTATGGCTCTGGCTTTGGTGTTCTGGCAACTGACCAATCCCGGATCCTCCTCTCCATTCTCCTCTCTTTGTTAGCTGGGTCACTT
Source organism: Cricetulus griseus (assembly GCF_003668045.3). Taxonomy (NCBI): domain Eukaryota; kingdom Metazoa; phylum Chordata; class Mammalia; order Rodentia; family Cricetidae; genus Cricetulus; species Cricetulus griseus. Next base: position 120,680,328 of record NC_048598.1, read on the forward strand.
CTCCAGTCCCCAAACACTCCATGCTTTTATCTCAGCTCAGGACCTCTGCATATGTAATTCTCCAAGGGGTAGTGTCTCCCCTTCCCCCCTGCTTCTGCCTGTACCTGACTCCTGCAGACCCTTCACTAACCACCTCAGAAGCCTTTGTTATTTTCAAGACTTGGCAAGGTCCCTTGGCATTTGCTGGCAGCCAAAGAGGTTCTCCCTTTTGCAGCACTCCTCTTGGCCAGGAATAGGTGGCTCCCATGGGATTGTTCAGTCAGCACCCGCTTCTTCTCCATTAGCTTCCTAAGTCTGCCTTAGCAAAGTACCATGGACTGGGTGGCCCGAACCACAGCAGTTCACGTTCCCACGGTCTGGAGGCTGGATGCTCAAGTTCAAGGTTGCAGAAGTGTTGGTTCACCTAAGGGCAGCGAGCCTGGTCTGCCGGCAGACTGTGGTATCTGTGGCTTGTAGAAGCAACAGCCTGATTTCTGCATCCACATCCATGTGGAATTCCTCTGGTATACGCTCTGTCCAAGGTTCTCTGTCTATAGGGACACGCAACGAGCTACCTCAAGGCCCACCCTAATTTCCTGATTTAATTAGTTATACCTGTAATGGTTGTGCTTCCTAATAAGATCACATTCTGAGGCTCTGGGGGTGGGGGATGCAATTTAACTCTTAGTACTTGATGAGCATCGGCACCTACGGACAGGGACTTCATTATGCTGTTCTGTTCCTGGCATGGAGTGAGCACCTGGCATGGGGGTGGGGTTTAATGAGTGATTATTCATCATAGTTGTATTCAAACACGCACCCTGTATGACATCGTCAACCATATGCACATATTCATTGCAAGGGCAACTAAACTTTTTCCTCTTTAGGTAGGCTATTTAAGACTCCATCTCGAGGGCTGGGAAGAAGGGATAAAAGGAGAGAGGGATGGGTAGAGATAGGAAGTGAGAGAGGGAAGAAGGAAGGGAATCAGGAAGAAGTGAGGAGAGAGAAAGGTAGAGACCAGCCAGCACCAGGTCTTAGACAGGCACTCTTGGAACACTGCTTTTGATGAGATCTTTTGGGTTTCTCATCTATTGTCATGGATTTCTCTAAAAACATCACAGTTCTCAGAAGAAGAAATCTCAACAGTGTTAGCATTTCAAAGTCACCCTTTTCATCAGTATGTGCTGGCTGTCGCATCATACAGGACTGAGAGGTGACTGAAGGTCAAGAGGGGAAGACAGGTCTCCAACCTTGTGCCTTCAGATACTGTCCATCCCCCACCCTGTCCCCTGTCTTCCACCTGCTTCTAGTTAGTACTAAATTACTTCCCGTCTTTAATGAGTGCTACCCTGTCTGGTTTCTCACAGGAAATCTTCCAGTCATCAGACTTAGTTTGGATCACACAGGAATTATGATTTTGAACTCTTGATCTGCAAACTTCTTGTCATATGCAAGGTCTGTCAGGGCCACCTCTCTGAGGTCTTGTAAACTGCTTGCTGGCCTCTAGGAGCCTTTGACAACCCTAACTCTCAAGGACCCAGTGATCACACAGCAGCCAAGACAATGGGCCACAGGGAAGCCCCAGGCAAGCACTCTCCCCACAGCCCCACCCAGCTAGCTCGGGACTCTGAAATGTAATGCTTCCCTGTGTATTATGAAAAATAACAGGGGCAGGAGACCAGGCGAGGTTATTACCAACCCATAAATCAGCCAGGAGGCACTGAGGGCTGCGGTGAGGTGCCTGAGATGGGTTCTCCTGGTTTGTTATCTCACCCGAGTCCCCACAATTGATTCATAACCTCATAACCCTCCCGTGCCCGAATCCCAAGTCTTATATCTAATTGTCAGCAGCTGAGTACATGATTTGCAAGAGGATGCGGGCAGTAGTAGACGTGGGGGCAGAGGAGAGATTAGTTTTGTCAATCAAAAGCATCCAGGGTGAGACTGAGAGCGTGCGGGATTTAGCTCCACAATCGGCTTATTAAAAGCAAGGCTGGATGTGGCTACATTGATTAGGCCACAGTGCAGGGAACTGGGGGCTCATAGCCATGGTGGGAGGAGCCACTGTTCCCTAGGGTGGGAAGCTGATGACTGCCTTCCACTATAAAGCAGAAAGGAAAAACAAATAAGCAGGGTCAGCCAGAGCTCTGAGAAATAACTGATCTAATGCCGGGTGTCCAGGCGCCCTCACGCATCTGAAAACTTCATTGATGTCCTCAGGGATGGGGAGCTTTGCTGGGAATGCTGGGAAAGTACCCCATGTGAGGAAGGGAGCCAGTGGCAGATGGGTGACTGATAGTCTTGGGGGTCTTATTGCCTTCCCATTGCATACTGGTCACCTCACTTGTGCAAATTTAAATCCGAAAAGTGATTTATATACATTTTACATTTAAATTGCTCTGGAAGGCAAGGAGATGGGGTGGGGGTCAGCCCCTTGGCAGCGCTTACTCTCCCCACCCCCATTCTGATTAGCCAGTCTCACCATTAGAGCAATAGTGCTGGGAGCCTTCCCCAGCAGGTCTGAAGGCTCCAGGTCAATCTGCTGGCATTGTCATCTTGTTCTGTCTCATTCACACAGATGAGCTGGTCCTTCCTAAGTCAGCCCAGGGCTCTCTTCCGGCATAGGATCCACTCCAGATCCATTTCCGGTCACTGAGACAAAACACGGGAAGGACCTTTAGCTCTCTCCTCCAACCCCACTGTAGCCAAAGCCCTTAGCCCCTTCCCTGAAGCTACCAGGGTGTCAGTGAATGTGAAGCTGGGTTCCTGTTCCCACCAGCTCGGTGACCCTTGGATCCCAAGTTTCAGCGTCTGTCTGAGAGGTAAGATCTGAGGATATGGCCGAGCCCTGTTTCTTCTGCCTGGAACAGCTAATGTTTGACAAGAACATTTCAACGTTGCTCTCAGAACTGCTATAACTGACTAGAGCATTTCATTCATTCACCTGGAAGGACGCTAGAGGCACTGTGCCACCAAGCAGTTCCCCTCCCCCCGACCATACTTGCAATGACAACATTCCAGGACTCTGTCCTGAAGGCATGGGTACTCTAGGACATTGCAAGGGTAATCATGGGAGACCTTCTGGGGTGCTATGAGGTCACAGACATGATAATTCCTAGTTCTAGCTGATCCAATCATAGAGAAGGACTCACTTGGGATCCACAGGAAATGAGGAAACAGGTTAGATGTCAAGGACTCTGACAGCAGCAGGAAGCACCCCACACTATGGGCAGCACCCCACATTTATGCTCAGGTTGAGGGGTGTTGAACTGCCAGTCCTGTGATGGGGGAAGGAGTCCTTGGGGGAAAGTCCCCAGCATGCCCTGGCATCCTCTGTATGAGAAGTAAGACCTTAGGGCAGAGATCACAGGAACAGAAAGAAAATTGAGCGTTAAGAGCTAGAGGGCTAAGGCAGAGGCAGTACGATGCTTGGGTCCCAGGAGTTGGAAGTCAACCGGGGCAACAGAGTGAGACCCCCATCTCAAACAAATAAGTAAACAGCAGCAAACAAGCAAGCTGGGGAATTTTCTTGGTTAGCTTCAAAGCAATCTTCTGTTTCCCCAGCAGTGAGATGTGACCTTCTCCTCGATCCCATTTCTCTATGTGACCTCCTGACCTCTCCAGTATACCATCAGGAACCTTCCTGTAGCCCATGTCTATGTCTAGGAGCTGATTCACTGGAGGCCAGTCTTTGGCTCGGTCTCTTAAATTGTAGGGCATGACCCAGGGGGCAGGGTGGGCAGTCACAGAAAATTGAGAGCAGTAAAAGGGTTTCGAATGTGCAATGTCCACACATGACTCAAAAGCATCATGCCATGATTTGGGGGGTGTTTCTGCCAGTCCTTACCCATGCTGTACTGCACAATGTCACTGAAGCCTTAGTTTTGCACCACACAAAACCAGCAAAGGCCTGAGAAACCTCAGCTCAGATCCAAGACTATGGTACTGCATATTCTTTACCGTGCATACAATGTTTTCTGCTCTTACAGAAACAGTGGCTTAATTATGGAAAAAAGACTTTTCTAAAAATAATTTCTGTTGTCATCTCTCAGTATATAGTATCAAACTAGCTTGGCTTTGGGTTATATTGTGTTAGAATGTTTGCCTCTATAAACCGTTGTTTGATTTGCTGACTCAGGTTTCATTTTTTAAAAAGTGAAATTAATTTGGCTTAGGATTAGACAGAAATTTCAAAGTCTCCATCCACCATGACATAGCTGTAACCCGGCTACATTGCACACAGCCTTAGCCCACACCTGCATCCTTAGAACCCTAAGGCTGGTTCTTTGAACATTTTGGTACAGGATGAAGGCCATTTTTGGAGGACTTGTGAGAAAAATCAAACAAGTCACTTGAAGCCAAGGGAGCTTTTAGAGAACACAATCCAGTCCTTCTCAGTGGCATCACACTTTCCAGGTCATCTTTTCAGTCCCCTAAGTAGGGGGACAGCAAGAGGAAGAGAGGCAAGGTCTCTTCACCTTTTCAGTCTCTCAATCTGGACCCCCCTCATCTCCCTGAGAGTTCAGGCTCCCTATGCAGTTGCACCTGAAACGCCCACATTTATCAATCACCCTTTCTTTTTTTTTGTAATTTTTTTATTAGTTCAAATTAGGAACAAGCTTGCTTCACATGACAATCCCTCCTTCCTCTCTCTCCCCCCAATCCTCCTCCCAACCTCTCACCTGCCCCCCACCCCATAAACCCTCCACCTCCCAGGTAGGGCAGGGCCCTCGATGGGGGCTCCCCAAAGTCCACCACATTATCCTGGGCTGAGCCTAGGCACTTCCCCATGTGTCCAGGCCGACACGTGGGATGGGCTCTCAAAGTCCCTTCTTCCGTCAGGGAAAAATACTAATCCACTACCAGGGGTCCCCTACAGTGCAGAGGCCTCCTTATTGACATCCATGTTCAGGGGTCTGGATCAGTCCTGTACTGGCCTCCCAGACAGCAATCTGGGGTCCATGTGCTCCCGATTATTCAGGCCAGATGTTTCTGTGGGTTTCACCAGCCTGGTACCGACCCTTTTGATCTTCATTTCTCCCTCTCTGCAACTAGGTTTCAGAGTTCAGTTCAGTGTATAGCTGTGGGTGTCTGCCTCTGCTTCCATCAGCCACTGGATGAGGGCACTAGGAAGGCATATAAAGTAGTCATCAGTCTCATTATAGGGGAAGGGCATTTAGGGTATCCTCTCCACCATTGCCTGGATTGTCAGTTCGTGTCATCCTTGTAGATCTCTGGAAATATCCCTAGTGCCAGATCTCTCCTCGGACCTATAATGGCTCCCTCTAATATGGTATCTCTTATCCTGCTCTCCTCTATTCTTCCCCCAACTCAACATTTCTTCTATTCCATTTCCTCTTCTCCTCTCCTCTTCTCCTCCTCTCATTCTGGCAGCTCTCTCTCCCCTACTAGCTCAGGAGTTCCTGCCCCTTCCCATTCTCAGAGGTCCATGCATTTTTGCCTGAGAGTCCTTCTTGTTTCCTAGTTTCTTTGGTGAAGAGGGTTGTAGGCTGGTAATCCTTTGCTCTATGTCTAAAATCCACATATGAATGAGTACATACCATGTTTGTCTTTTTGTGACTGGGTTACCTCACTCAGGATGGTTTCTTTTAGTTCCATCCATTTGCCTGCAAATTTCAAGATTCCATTGCTTTTTTTCTTCTGAGTAGTACTCCATTGTAAAAATCTACCACATTTTCTCTATCCATTCTTCAGTTGAGGGGCATCTAGGTTGCTTCCAGGTTCTGGCTATTACAAACAATTCTGCTATGAACATGGTTAAACATATGTCCTTGTTGTATGAACATGCATTATTTGGGCATATGCCCAAGAGAGGAATTGCTGGATCTTGAGGTAGACTGATTTCCATTTTTCTGAGTAACCGCAATACTGATTTCCAAAGTGATTTTACAAGTTTGCACTGCCACCAGCAATGGAGGAGTGTTCTTTTTTCTCCACATCCTCTCCAGCATAGATTGTCATTGGTGTTTTTAATTTTAGCCATTCTGACAGGAGTAAGATGGTATCTCAGAGTTGTTTTGAGTTGCTTATCTCTGATGGCCAAGGATTTTGAGACTTTCTTAAGTGTCTTTTAGCCATTTTAGATTCCTTTGTTGAGAATTCTCTATTTAGTTCTGCACCCCACTTTTTAATTTCATTGTTTGGTGTTTTGGTGGGTAGCTTCTTGAGTTCATTGTATATTTTGGAAATCAGCCCTCTGTCAGATGTGGGGTTGGTGAAGATCTTTTCCCATTCTATGGGCTGTCGATTTGTCTTACTGACTGTGTCCTTTGCCTTACAGAAGCTTCTCAATTTCAGGAGGTCCCATTTATTAATTGCAGATCTCAATATCTGTGCTACTGGTGTAATGTTCAGGAAGCAGTCTCCTGTGCCAATTTGTTCAAGGGCATCTCCCACTTTCTCTTCTAGAAGATTCAGTGTGGCTGGATTTATGTTGAAATCTTTGATCCATTTGCACTTAAGTTTTGTGCATGGTGATAAATATGGATCTATCTGCAATCATCTGCATGTCTAAATCCAGTTGTGCCAGACAATTTGTTGAAGATGCTATCTTTTTTCCATTGTATAGATTTAGCATCTTTGTCAAAAATAAGTTGTTCATAAGTATGTGGGCTAATATCAGGGTTTTCAATTCAATTCCATTTGTCTGTCTATTTTTGTGCCAATACCAAGCTGTTTTCAGAACTATGGCTCTATAATAGAGCTTGAAATCAGGGATGGTGATGCTTCCAGAAGATCCTTTATTGTACAGAGATGTTTTGGCTATCCTGGGTTTTTTGTTTTTCCTTATAAAGTTGAGTATTGTTCTTTCAAGGTCTGTGAAGAACTGTGTTGGGATTTTGATGGGGATTGCATTGACTATGTAGATTACTTTTGGCAAGATTGCCATTTTTACTATGTTGATTCTACCTATCCAAGAGCATGGGAGATCTTTCCATTTTCTGGTATCTTCTTTAATTTCTTTCTTTAAAGACTCAAAGTTCTTACTGTACAGGTCTTTCACTTTTTTGGTTAGTGTTACGCCAAGATATTTTATGTTGCTTGTGGATATTGTGAAGGGTGATGTTTCTCTGATTTCTTTCCCATTGCCTTTATCATCTGTATATAGTAGGGCTACTGATTATTTGAGTTAATTTTGTATCTTGCTACTTTGCTGAAGGTGTTTATCCACTGTAGGAGTTCCCTGGTAGAGTTTTTTGGGTCACTTATGTAGACTATCATATCATCTGCAAATAGTGAAAGTCTGACTTCTTCCTTTCCAATTTGTATCCCTTTGATCTCCTTTTCTGCTTTCTTTTTCTTTTCTGCTTTTCTGTCTTATTGTTCTAGCTAGAACTTCAAGGACAATATTGAAGAGATATGGAGAGAGTGGACAGTCTTATCTTGTTCCTGATTTTAGAGGAATTACTTTGAGTTTCTCTCCATTTAGTTTGATGTTGGCTGTTGGTTTAGTGTATATTGCTTTTATCATGTTTAGATATGTTCCTGTTATTCCTCTTCTCTCCAAGACCTTTATCATGAAGGGGTGTTGGATTTTGTCAAAGGCCTTTTCAGCATCTAGTGAGATGAACATGTGGTTTTTCTTTTTCAGTTTGTTTATATGGTGGATTACATTGATGGATTTTCATATGTTGAACCATCCTTGCATCCCTGAGATGAAGCCTACTTGATCATAGTGGGTGATTTTTCTGATGTGTTCTTGGATTCAATTCACCAATATTTTGTTGAGCATTTTTGCATCGATGTTCATGAGGGATATTGGTCTGTAGTTTTCTTTTTAGTTGTATCTTTGTGTGGCTTGGGTATCAAAGTGATTGTAGCCTCATAAAGAGAGTTTGGCAATGTCCCTTCTGCTTCTATTGTGTAGAACAATTTGAGGAGTACTGGTATTAACTCTTGTTTGAATTTCTGGTAGAATTCTGCAGTGAAGCCATCTGGCCCTGGGCTTTTTTTGGTTGGGAGGCTTTTGATGACTGCTTCTATTTCATTAGAGGTTATAGGTCAGTTTAAACAGCTTATCTGTTCTTGGCTTAATTTTTGTAAGTGATATCTATCCAGAAAATTGTCTATTTCCTTTAGATTTTCGAATTTTGTGGAGTACAGGTTTTCAAAGTATGACCTGATGATTCTCTGGATTTCCTCAGTGTCCGTTGTTATATCCCCCTTTTCGTTTCTGATTTTGTTAATTAGTGTGCTCTCTCTCTGCCTTCAGTCACCCTTTCTTGTTAACATACATGCACACATGTTCACATGCACTCAAGCACACCCACACACACTCATATAGTGCTCTTCACTGGTACACAAAAGTGAGTACCTCTGCCATTGGTGCCCACCCCTCAAATCCCAAATGACGACACAAGTCAGCTCAGGCTGAGGAGAAAGTTTGAGGAAAGAAGGCTTTTTTTTTTTCTAAAAAAAAAATGCTATCTAGATGCAAAGAACAGTTCTCAGCATCCCTCGGGCTTAACTGTTCCCAGTGCACTGCTTAGAAGTAATCTGGTTCACTTGCTTGTAACAACGGGAAGAAGGGAGGGGATCTGAGTAGGAGTGTGGAGAACAGCATGAGCAAGCTGCAACAACTCGGCTTTTCTTTCCAACTGCTGGGTGATTTGAGTCCTCTGTGGTTAAGGAGTGGTCTTAGAGAAGAGGCAGGAAGGTGGGAGGAAAAGAAGAAGCTCATGGCTATTACACATTGGGATGCTTTGTAGGAAGCATCGTCAGGTGATGCTGGCTGGGCCCCTTAACCCCTTAACTAGGACAGTACAGAAACAGTGAGGGGCAAGTTTTTGCTGGTCTGTGGGTGGAGGAGTAGCTTATGGCACAACAGCAGGGGGAATATGGTGGCAAGAGAGGGCAGGGAGGAACCTAGAGAGTTCGGTTTTCTGTGGAAGAGGGTGACCAGACAGGAGCTTAAGGATTACAGTCAGCCTGGGATCACCTAGGGAACAAACAATATGAATTCCAGTAGCTCCTGAGTTCTTATCTTCTGGCATCATTTAGAGTGACCAATGGAGACAGTCCAGCTCAAAAGAGAGGGGAGGAGGCATTTGCTACCCAGACTGATCTGTCAAGTGGTCTTCAGGAGAGTTTTACTGCTAAGCATGTGTTAGTTCTATAAAACAGAACATTGCTCTCAAGTCCTGATTACTAACCACCAGACTGACGTGTCACATCTATCAGGAGATGGAGAGCTCATGAGGGCATCTGCATGCACCATTTTCTTATGTCATTGTCGAAGTACACCTGACACCTCAGCCTGTATGCTGGGGAGGAAACCTGGCTTTAGGGAAGTCTGTGTAACTCTGAGATCTACCTACAATAGCCTTGTACGGAGAGGTCCAGGGAGCCACTGCACATGTGAGCCTAAATTTTCAGGGAGAGGGAAGGCTAGAGGCATTGCTCAGGAATTGCGGGTGTGTTGGAATGAACCTTAAGCTCCTAAGCAGTGAGTCTCAGTCAGGTCACCTTTGGGGGTCCAGAGAAAAATGCAGAAGAGAGAAGGGGGCTTTGGGAGGAAGCAGCACAGATGGCCAGGAAGTCCAAGCCATCTGTTCTTAGTTTGGAAACCTTCCATCTCCTGAAAGGGTCCTAGCATCCTTTTATGCCTCTTCTGTGGCTTACACCCTGTGACCGTGGTAGAGAGGAACAAAGGCGAGCAAAACAACAGAAGCACATTCTGGGCCCTCTCAGTGCCTGCCACCTCCACCCTCCATTCCTTATTCCTGTCTCGGGTCAAGGGAAAAAAAAATCCAAGCTTTCCACCATCGATGGCAATCTGACAGCACAGTCCCATGACCAAGCCGAACAGACAGCTGAGGATTTCTGTACTCTCTTCTGACTTAGAACAGCTTTGAATTTGCTTTCTTCTGTAATTAAATCATAGCAGACTCCCTAAAGCACCTTGGCAACTGGGGCAATCCACTGCAGTGAGAACACTGCGTCCCAGTGGACATGTTCATGAAGCCAGTGTAAGTTCCAGATTCCAGTGTGCTGTTAAGACTTGTAGCATAATGCCATCAGAGCCATTTCTGACTAACCCTCTGTTCACATCAACTACTCCAGATCAAGAGAAAGATGGCTTTTGTTCAGAGAATGCATGAGGAGTATTCCCAGATGGAGAGGCCCTGTAACTAGGTGAAGGATGGAGTCAGTCTAAAAATCATCTCAAGTTTACTCTTCCAGCCCCATTTCCTCAGCACCAGTCCTGCCCCAGGTGCCGGTTCCTGGATTAGATTGCTGCAGTGAATAGTTAATGAAATTGCTAGAGCTAATAAAGGAATACCTCAGGATCCAAATAATGAGTGGGGGTGAGGTGGGCCTGAAGGAGCCTGATGAGGACAGCTGCTGTGATTACAGAGTTCCCTGGCAGCAACAAAACAACACAAAGTAGTTAAGTCTGCTGTTCACCCTTCCTGGTTTGTCTGCAATAGGGGGGTCTCTTTAAGCAGAGGTAGTAGCCCTGACTCCTCATACTGCCCTTCTTCAGAGGCCATATTTCATTACATCCAGAAATGAGTAAATAGAGAACATTGGCCCAAATTAACATCCTGCAGTTGGTGTTGCTAATAACGGCTGGATTTTCTTAGGGACAATGGATTTGGTTTTTTTCTTAGGGCCACTTCTGAATGTAGATACTTTGGCTGGCACACTCTTTGGGATTCATCATTGTTTACATCTTTGTAAATAATGAATGCAAAGAATGGGAGCCAGATGGGTGGTGGTGACACCTTTAATCCCAGCACTTTTGAGGCAGAGGCAGGCAGATCTCTGAGTTTGAAACCAGCCTGGTACCCATTCTATCCAGTTTGTTTCTTCTGGGGGCATCTATCATTGTGGAATCAGATCACAGCTTTGAAACAATGGTAGAAGCCAGATGAATTGTGAGGGTGGTCTACTGTTCAGCCCGCAGGCAGAAGTAAAGGCTGGTGGCTGATCAACACAAGGCAGTTTTCTAAACATTTTTGTAGTAGTTGTCATATCTATTATCGATGACTTCTCTGCCCCTGATAAAGAGTAGCTGAGTGGAGCCTCAGACTTGTAGTTTATGAAGAATAGAGTTGTACATGGTTTTGAGCAGCTGGGATTAAGTCTACCTTAATGTTCCACACAAACAAAACAACAGCAAAAGTAGCAGTGGATTAAACAAGACTAATGTGTATTTGGTAAACAAGGTCTGGAGGGGCTGCGTGGGTCATCACAGATCCATGTTTCCATGTTCCTCTTTTACCAACTTGTGATTGGCTTCCATCCCCAAGATCACTTCATGGTTCAAAATGGACATTGAAAGCAACACACTCCAGCTTTAGAAAGGGAAGGAGGGAGAGAAGGGAGGAAGAAGAAAGGAGGAGAGGAAGGAAGGGTGGACAGAAGTAAAGAAAAAAGGAGAAAGAGAGGTAAAGAGAGACAGGAAGTCAAAAGGTCATACCCCCTTTAAGTACATTTCCCAAAAGCCGTATTGTCCACTTCTAATTGAGACAGACAGAATAATGGCTTTCAAGATGCCCAATCTCTGGAATCACAAATGCGTTACTTTATATAGCAAAAAGGATTTGCAGGTGTGATTAAGGACCTCAAGAGGGAGTGATTATACAGGTCACTGAATATGATCACAATGGTCCAGTCCCTCCAACAGATGGAGAGGCTGGCAGGGCAGCAGATTGACAAAACTTCCAGACAGAGGACCACGTCTAGAGACACAGCCAGACTCTGCCCTCCAGAAATGTCAAATAATTTCCTATTGTTTTAAGTTTGTGACAACTAAGACACACATCTCTGGCCAGAACTTGGTCAGTAGATCCCATCCAGCTCCAAGGGAAGCTGGGAAAATCTTTTAGCTGAGGCAACAATGCCTTTAGCCAAACTTGAAGCTTTCTTAGCACTTAGAAAGGAAGGAAAAATGGCTGCTAGGGCTGTTTCATGAACTGAAGCATCTCTATGTCCAGGAAACAGAAACATATTCTTAAAACAGGACTGGCAACCTAAGAAGTGGGCACACACACGAAAACTTCTGAAAAGTTTTTCAACAATGCATTTAAAAATATTCAAACAATCCTTTTTGCATAACACCTCCTGTCTTTCAAATTGCAGCCACCATCAGGTATGGATGTGGGGAGGTTGGCTGAACCAAGCTGTAACATTTGGAGCCTACAACAGGTTTTTTTTTCCCCTTATAAGGTACTGAGGACACAGCACAGTCCATCCATAAAGTTCTTGCCATGTAAGCATGAAGATCTAAGTTCAATCACCAGAACTCAGGTAAAAAATCCCGGCATGGTAGCCTACTGGGGAGGTGGAGATGGGTGATCCCAAGGCCCTCTGGGTGGTCCATTTTACCCTACTCAGTGAATTTCAAGCTCTAATGAAGGTCTTTGGCTCAAATAACAAAGTGAGCAGCTCCTAAGAAACACTCCATGTTGACCTCAGGCCTCCACACATACACGCACATATGAATACACATTCACACACAGGTATTTTTTGTGAGTGAAGGGATGAATGAGTGACTGGATAATCATGTAAGCTTAAAGGATTCCAACGAAGTTTGATCCAGTCATTCAACACAAGAACATTCTGTGTAAGTTTGCTGTACCTAATGGGTCCACAAGCAGGGGATGATAGACACACAGGTCAACAACGATCCTTGAGTATACTGGGTGCCACAGTATATGCATTTGTATGCATTTCCTGGGGCCAGGGGCCCGGCCCCTGCATTAGACTTGCAGGTGGGTCTTGCTTGACCTGAGTCCTAGAGAACCAATTGTCATTAGCTAGGTATGGGAAGGTGGCATTACAGGATGAGAGGATGGTGTCTTCAAAGCCACAAAATCCTGAGACATGGTGTCAGCAAACACCTGTTTGTCAGGCACAATTCCAAATGCTTCACATACAGTAACTCACAGGCAAGGCCACCTGGAGAAACAAGTATTGTCATTATTCCCATCTATAAGGATGAAGAAAGTGAGGTAGAGAGGTTATATCAGTTACCTAAGCTCACATTGTAGGGAGACACCATAACCATGCCTCCTAAGGGCTGGCTACAGGTGTGCTTGACCACAACTGTCAGGGTGTGGTCAAGGTGAGGTCAGGATGATGTGCGGTAGGTTTTTTTTTTTTTTTTTGAGACAAGGTTTCTCTGTGGCTTTGGAGGCTATCCTGGAACTAGCTCTTGTAGACCAGGTTGGTCTCAAACTCACAGAGATCCGCCTGCCTCTGCCTCCCGAGTGCTGGGATTAAAGGCATGCGCCACCAGGTTTTTAAGGGGCTGAAAGGCACATAGGAGCCCTTCTCTTTGGCCTGCCTGCCTTGCTGTCCCTGGCACGCTCTGGCTTGCGTTTGGCTGTTGTTTATCTGAATAAAGATATCTTAACCTTATGGACTACGGATTGTCTCTCGTTATACCTGGTGCCCTGAAACCCACGACCCATTCATGCTCAGAGCAAGCCCCATTCCAGGGGCCCTCTGCTTTCAGAGCCAAAAGGTCAGGAAAGGCCACACAGCCTAGAACCCACGTGACCCAAGAGAGCTCTACGACACTACTGCATGCCAGGTCCCTGCGCTGCAACTGATCACACGAGTGTGACCCGCCTGTGGGCAGAGAACCTATGTGCTTGCACCTTGACCCGCTACTACCAAAGTTCCAACAAAAACAGTGAGTTAAATCTTCTCACTCCACATCCGACAGAGGGCTGATCTCCAAAATTTACAAAGAACTCAAGAAGCTAGTCTCCAAAACACCAAACAATCCAATTAAAAAGTGGGGTACAGAATTAAATACACAATTCTCAATAGAGGAATATACAATGGTTAAAAGACACATAAGAAAGTGTTCAACATCCTTAGCCATCAGGGAACTACAAAACAAAATAACTCTGAGATATCATCTTACTCCTGTCAAAATGGCCAAAATCAAAAACACCAATGACAGTTTATGCTGGAGAGGATGTGGAGAAAGGGGAACACTTCTCCACTGCTGGTGGGAGTGCCAACTTGTACAACCACTGTGGAAATCAGTATGGCGACTCCTCAAGAAAATGGGAATCAGCATTAATTAGGCATATAACCAAAAGAAGTACATTCATACAACAAGGACATCTGTTCAACGATGTTCATAGCAGCACTATTTGTAATAGCCAGAAACTGGAAGCAGACCAGATGCCCTTCAACTGAAGAATGGATAGAGAAAATGTGGTACATTTACACAATGGAGTACTACTCAGTGGAAAAAAACAATGGAATCTTGAAATTTGCAGGAAAATGGATGGAACTAGAAGAAACCATTCTGAGTGAGGTAACCCAATCACAAAAAGACAAACATGATATGTACTCACTCATATGTGGATTTTAGACATAGAGTAAAGGATTACCAGCCTACAATCCACACTGCCAGAGAGGCTAGTAAACAAGGAGGACCCTAAGGGAGACATACATGGTCCCCTGGAGAAGGGGAAAGAGTCAAGATCCCCTGAGCAAATTGAGAGCACGGAAGGGGGGGAGTGAGCTAGGAGAATGAGAAGGGAAGAAGAGGAGGGATGCAGAGGACATGAGGGAGCAGAAAGGTTGAGTCAGGGGAAGAATAGAAGATAACAAGAATGGAGACACCATAATAGAGGGAGACATTTTAGGTTTACAGAGAAATCAGGCACTAGGGAAATGTCTGGAGATCTACAAAGATGACACCAGCTAACAATCTAAGTAACAGAGGAGAGGCTACCTTAAATGCCCTCCCCTGATAATGAGATTGATGACTGACTTATATGCCATCTTATAGCCCTCATCCAGCAGCTGGTGGAAATAGAAGCTGACACCCACAACTTAACACTGAACTGAACTGGAATCCAGATGCAGAGAAGGAGGAGTGAAAAGCAAAGGGGTCCAGACCAGACTGGGTGAAACCCACAGAAACAACTGACCTGAACATCGGGAAACTGTTGCTCCCCAGACTGATAGCTGGGATATCAGCATGGGACTGATCCAGACCCCAGGAAATGGATTTCATTGAGGAAACCTCAGAAATCTACAGGACCTCCTATAGTAGTTCAGTACTTATTCCTAGCATAGGTGTGGACTTTGGGAGTCCATTCCACATAGAGGGATACTCCCTAAGCCAAGACTCACGGGGGTGGACCTAGGCCCTATCCCAAAGGATATAATAAACTCTGACGACACCCTATGGAAGGCCTCACCATCCAGGGGGAACAGAAAGGATATGTGATAGATAGGGTTTTAGTTGGGGGAATAGTTAGGGGAGGACGAGAGGGAGAAGGGAACTGGGATTGTCATGTAAAACAATTTTGTTTCTGATTCAAATAAAAAAAAATCTGAAAAAAAATTCTTGGCCTGCAGCCCCTCCCTCAGCCTGTTGTGCTTAGTCCCCGCCATCCTGACCTCACCTTGACCATGCCCTGACAGGCATGGTCAGGCACACCTGTAGCCAGCCCTTAGGAGGAGTGGTTATGGTGTCTCCCTACACACATGGCCTGAGGTAAATGGCAAAACTGGAATTGAAACCTAGGCCACTTGGGATCAGAATCAGTACTTGGAAGCGAGTCATTTTGTATGGCTCAGAGTTGGCCTGGGTAATAGCAAAGGGTACCATGGAGGAAACAAACAAGGCTGGAAGACTATAGGAACCAACATCTTTCTAGTTGTCTTTTCTCTGTTTTCTGGACTATCATTGCCAGCCCCAACTGCCTAGAAGTGGGAATCAGTGCCTGTTAAACCTACAACATGTTTTCAGGCAATGCCTGGGGACAGACCATGCAGAAACCAGCCAGGCAGAGTGGGAGACTTCCATGTATCAGATGGGATGGGTGTGTCTCATGGGAGAGCCTGGATTATGTGCTGTATCCCAGATGTACACAGAGCTGGCTGTGGTAGTGTCTGGTAGCTCCAGCATCATCTATTGCTGGGAGTAGCTGAAGGGACTCTAGCCAGCCCGAGCATGACAAACATGGCTCTAGCAGACCTTCCCTTCTCTCTCATTCCCTCTGCCTTGCTAAAAAACAAAACAAAACAAAAAAACCAAAAAAAATAAAAACAACAAAAAAAAAACCCTTTAGATTACTAAAGCTAGCCACCAAAGTTTATTTCCTTATTTGGCCTCTTCCTCCTCCTGAGGTTGACTACTGAGGATGTCCAGCTATCAAAGTATTGAAGTCGAGCCATCAAAAGCCCCCACTGGCTCACCTAATTAACATGCCCATTAAAATTAAATACCTCATCCTTGAGGTAAAGCAGAATAGATCATCTGATGCTGGAAACAGAGGAAAGTACAGAAAACAGTGGTGAAAATGAGTAGAAGGTCGCAGATGGACAAGGTCTCAGAGCCCATGATCATACAGACAAGGGACACTGACAAGCATTCAGAGGAATGGAGGTGCCAGAGTCCAAGTGGAAGTTCTGGATCTACACATCAAAAGTTTACAAGCCCCGTAGCCATAGACTCTTACTCAGAGCCCACAGTCTGTTTCCAGTCCTTCAGTGTAGACCTTAATTAACATCCTCGCACATATGGCCTTTCCTTTTAATTCCTCCTTATAGCATAATAGCAATGTGTAACATCAGTGTTTAAGACGTCTTGGCTTCATGCATGATGCAACTCTTGCATATAATCATTTGGGCTATTCCCAGTGCTCCCAAACCTCCTCCTTCCAACCAAGTGAAGGAGGGTAACCCACAGGGGAGGGAGAAGGCTCAGGAGAGGCCTGAGTTAAGGAGAGCACACAAGGGAATGGATGGTTTCTTGGTTAGACCCTAAAGGCCCTGCAGACCACAGGCACTAGCCGCCATAGGGGATTAAAGCTGTGGTTCCCAACCTTAAGCAGGTAATCAGCACAAGAGACAAAGCAAAATCCATGATGTAGATCAGAAAAGTAAGGCTACATATGTTATGCCTCCTCCCTCCTCCCTGGTGAGGGAAAAAAACTATCTGCAGGTGCTAGACACCCGCTGAGGCTCAGGGAGGGAAGGGCTGGGTAACTGGAGGAGGTGTGATATTGCTGAGTTAGATTCAGGGCATGTCTTCTGGAGACCTTGATGCGGGAGCAGCTAACAAGCTGTGCAGAAAACAAAAGTGTGAGTGTGTGGTGATCACTTCCTATCTTCTCCTCCCCTAGGAAGGATTCAGGTCTGACTTCTTCCATCTCTTCACCTCACAGGAAGGGGGTCCTTGACAAGCAGTGGCATTCTGGGGCTTATGTGATAGTGAATTGGGACAAAGGGTCCTCTGCCATAGTTTTTTGGAACCAATGGTGACAGCTGTTTTAAGAGCCACCACAGGTGAGTGGCAGTGGTCACTTGGCCATTGACATTTGGTTCTGTAGTGTCTGCAGACCCAGTAATAGAGTGAAGGTGCTTAGTCTAGGGAAGAGTGAAGGTGCTCACGGAGCCCTGCCTTTAGCACACACTGCTTCCAATAGGCAGGGAGCTCGTGGGGATGAACAATCTGGTTGGGGTCTCAGAGACTGAATCTCTCAGAAATCCTCCAATTTCTCAGTCTGTCTCTCTACCCGTCGCTCCCCACTACCTATCCCTCTTATCTCGACTTCGCTATCCATTCATTGTTTTCCCTGCTAACTCTCAAGTGTGTATTAAGTCACCTGTAATCTGCACATTAGAAATGCTGCCCTCAAATCAAAACAACTCTGAGATACCATCTTACTCCTGTCAGAATGGCTAAAATCAAAAACACCAATGACAGTTTATGCTGGAGAGGATGCGGAGAAAGAGGAACACTCCTCCACTGATGGTGGGACTGCCAACTTGTACAGCCACTTTGGAAATCAGTGTGACGACTCCTCAAGAAAATGGGAATGAGTCTACCACAAGATCCAGCAATTCCACTCCTAGGCATATACCCAAAAGAAGCACATTCATATAACAAGGACATCTGTTCAACCATGTTCATAGCAGCATTATTTGTAATAGCCAGAAACTGGGAGCAGCCTAGATGCCCCTCAACCGAAGAATGGATAGAGAAATTGTGGTACATTTACACAATGGAGTACTACTCAGCAGAAAAAAACAATGGAATCTTGAAATTTGCAGGAAAATGGATGGAACTTGAAGAAACCATTCTGAGCAAGGTAACCCAGTCACAAAAAAACAAACATGATGTGTACTCACTCATATGTGGACCTGCTTTATGACACATAGTAATGACCGTGCTTTATCAGAGCTGTTTTTAATGGTTTCCTCCCAGATGATGACAGAGAAGCTAACTTAAAAAAAAAAATAGTGCCAAGTACCACAAGGGTAACAGAACTGTGCTGTTTTCTGGGATTTTGTTTTTTACTTTTTTGTTGTGGTTGTTGTTTGTTTTGTTTTTGTTTTTTGTTTTTTGTTTTTTTTTAAACGGAGTGTGCTGGATGTCTCTATAATTTTGTTCAAATGACTTCAGAACCTGGAAAAGCTGTTGCTGCTATTGATGCATAAAAAAATAGATACAAAATTTTGGACTGACCAAGGTAAGATAAATAATAGAGCATTTTCTTTAAATTTGCCAAATACAACTGGACTGGACATTGTGAATGTAATTCTTATCTGATAATTGTTCTTATTGTTTATAGGTTTAGTATGTTAGAATTAAAATCTTTCTTTTTTATTTATACAAAAGGGGGAAATGTCACAGAATATTTGTTCATACTGTGTAAAAATATGTCACTTTGACTGATTTAATAAAAAGCTAAACAGAAAAAAAAAGAAAATGAAAAAAAAAGAAATGCTGCCCTCCCTCATCCTTATCAGCAAGTCATCTTGATCCAAGTGCTTCAGGAGCCCCAAGATTTCTGTTCCATTTCCGCATAGTGCTGCATTTCTCCTGGACCCATCTCCTCCCCACTTCTCATGCACACACTTAGAGCGTTACTGTTTCCACTGGTGGGAAACATCCCCACTCAGCACAGAGGAACCCCCTCCCCTTACCTTTCACTGACTTGCCCTGCTGGTTTCATCTTTCTTTCTACGCCTCCCCCTTCTCTGTCTCTTAATTTGGAGACAGAAGAACAATTAGAGCTTTCCTTTTCCTCTGTTGCCCTTCGTGATGTGATGTTTCTCTTTTCTCTTATATTAAGATGTCTGGTTATTTAATTAACAGAAAGAGGAAGGTATTTTGAACTTGGCAGTCATGGGAGTAAGGACAGGGAATTGAGATACGAACTGAGTTAACTGAAGTTAATTGAGTCAGTCCCCTTCACGGATAATGGTACCACCAAAGACAACAGTAGATTCAGGGTGAAAGTTTGCCATGAGTGAGAAGGAATTACAACAGAGGAGCAGGTGGCAAATTGGGGTAAGGAGGGAAAGTGAGTGGAACAGTCTACCACACATCAACAATCACCTACCTGGCTCAGAACCTGCAGTCTGGACAGAGGTCAGTTGCTCCATGCAGCATCAGGGGGGTAGGGCAAAAAGATCTAGTTCCCAGAGACCCAAAGGCCAGGAAGTCAGCTCTTATTAATGACTTGAGGCATAATGAGGCAAGAGCTGGCTGAGGCTTCTTCTCCTTCCCCTCTGGCCCTTGCCCTGAGTTCCTTGGGCTTCCTTACAGCATGGAGGCTGGCTATTCTGATTCCAAACACTGGGAGTGAGGAAGGCAGAGGCACAAGCCTTTTCTGATTCATCCTCAGTAGCCACACAATATTGTTTCAGCTATATTTAATGGATGTCAACTTTTGGGGTGAGGGAATCACAATCCCATAAGAGCTTGTGGGACTGGAGACATTATTCTGAATACCTTTGAAAATGCCATCTGTCACACAGGGTGAGTCCTCAGAATTCTAGTAACCCATACTCCTCAAGTGGCATGAGCATTTATAAGGAATTCAATTGAGATCACATACAACTGAGAATCCAGGGGAACAAAGTAGAGGCTGTTGGTGAAGTTTAGTTTATCATGCCATGCTCAAGTAGATGGGGTGAGGGGTTTGGTCTACAAGTGGGTTTAAATTCCAACTCTACCACTTGTTGTCTATGACCTTGAGAAAGGCCATTTCATTCCCATGAGCCTCAGTTGTTCTGTCTGTAACATGGAGACAATAGACTGATCTTACTTGGCACTAGTAATTCAAAAACTCATTCCTGGAGAAGTGCTCCCAAACCATGGGAACTGGCTCTGTTACCTCTGCAGGCCAGCATGTTTTATTTTTACATTTAAAACATGCATGGTGTGTGTGTGTGTGTGTGTGTGTGTGTGTGTGTGTGTGTGTGTGTGTGTGTGTGTGTGTGTGAAAGCACATGTGCCATAGTGCATGTGTGGAGGTCAGAGGACAACTTGTAGGAGTCCTTTGTCCTTTGTCTCCTACCACCTGGGTCCTGAGGATCAGACTCAGGTCATCAAGTTTGGCAGCAAGAGTTTTTACTCATGGAGCCATCTGGCTGGTCCTGGATTTTTGTTATGAAGCAAATAAAGCTAGTCCTGCCTTTTAATAGCTGTATGACTCTGAACAAATCATTTAGCCTTTTGGGAGTCTCAGCTTTGTCATGAAAGGGTAATGACATTTGTTTAATTCTGATAATTACACTATGAACTTAATCAGGCCAACTCGGAGAATTATTGGTATATTAACTATTTTCTTGTCGCTATGACAAAAGACATGACCAAAGCAACTTAAGGAAGGCAGGGTTCATTTTGGCTCACAGTTTGAAGGTAGATTACAGCATGGTGGGGAAGTCATGGTGGCTGGAGCTTGAAGCAGCTTGTCACCTTGCACAACGCTAGTGCTCAGCTGACTTTGTTTTTATTCAGTCTGGGGCCCCAGCCCCTGGGATGGTGCCACTCACATCCCGGATGGCTCTTCCCTCCTCAGGTAGCTTAATCTAGAAACTCCTTATAGACATGCCCAGAGATTTGTGTCCACAGTGGCTCTAAATTCTGTCATGTGGCAAGGACCTTAAATGATAGATCATAGTAAATGGCAACCATGACTTGCAACATGAAATTTTGAGTTCAATGTTGCTTAAGTAGCTGATGCTTTCTTTGAAAAGTGTTTATTATTTAGTCCATAAAAAAGTTTATTTTAATGAAAAGTTTGGAAAAAGTGGCTAACCAAAAGAAATAAAAGACACATGTAAACCATGCACTCAAGGCTCTCTTCTCTTCTTTGTGCCTTCTTTGTTTTTAATGCCATAGTAGTAGATTGTCTTCAATTCTGTCTGTGAAGTAGATTTCCACTTTGTTTCCAATGATAAATGGTAGGGCGATAAACAAGCACAACTTTTCCCATGCTCTGTGATTTTCTTAAGATAAATCTTGGGCAATGGAATTTCTGGGTTGGTTTTAAAGCTTTGGAATAAACTGCATGACTGGCTTCCAAACCACACTGAACCAGCCCTTCTTCTTTCTCCATGAACTTCCCTTTCCCCACATTCCAGCCAGCTCTGAGGGTCTGTATTCTTGCTTATTTTTTTCCCTTCTGACTGGGAAAAATGGTAGCTCATTCAGGAAAATAACTACTTAAGGTGACAATAGGATGTGGAGTGTTCTTTTGAGGCCTGAGTATACTAAAGATTTGGTCAACAGCCTGTGACACTCCTGGGAAGCATTTGGAACCTTTAGGAGGCAGGGACTAGTGAGAGGAGGTTAGGTCATTAGGTCTGTGCCCTTGCAGGGGTTACTGAAACAGGAGCCTCCACTTCTCACTTCCTGGTAGCTTTGAGGTCTCTTTATGAATGCTGGCATCCTCAGGAATTGTGTTGCTTCAGGCCCACAGCAACAGGACCAAACAAACAACCATGGATCAAACTTGTGAAACCATGATTTGAAATAACTCTTCACTGTATTTCACAAGTTTGGTCCATGGCTGTATCAGAAAGTCAGCCAGCACAGCAGCTTTGGAGGTAGAGATTGAAAACACTGCGTGTTCAAGTCTGCCCATTCTTTCTTTGATGGATTCTGCCTTTGATGTTACACTTGAAATATAGTCAAGACTTTTTAATTAATGCATTTTTATAGATTTCATTGAACTTGTTTGCTCAACAGATACTTATTGAGGCACACCAGCTATCTTTCCTATCAAAGAAACCTCTCTTTACAGCAAATGGAGACCATCACAGAAAACCACAACTGGACACTGTGTAGAGGTCATTGGATTGTGGGGAGCCCACCACAGTGGGTGCATCTATATCAGAGCTCTTAAATCCATGGCTCAGGGAACATGGCAGAAGAGGGGCCAGAAAAACAGTATGAGTCAGAATGTGAGTCTGATGTGCAATAGTCTCTCATAGAAATGGTTGCACAGACAAGAGCAGAGCAATGGCAATATCAATGGACATTCTAACATACACAGAGAAAAGATTTCATAGGGTCCCATCCCTAGTCAAAGACCTATTGGCAATTAATGATTACTGGGAGAAGCCAAATTAGCCGACCCCAGGAGTGAGCCCCTTTATTGATTGTATAATTCGGAATGGTCAGCCCTGAAACCATATGCATACAAAGAACAAATATGGACTTGGTAGGTAGAATTTATGTCTTTTTGCACACATATACATACATACATGGGTATATAACAATAATAAAAGAAAAAGAGGGTACCAACTTGAGAGTTGGGGGGCAGGGAAGGGTTGGAGAGAGGTATCTGAGAGAGACTAGAGGAAAGATAGGGAGGGAGGAAAATGATGTAATTCTATTTCAGTTAAAAACAAGCTTCCCCCCAATCACAGATACTCTTTGAATGCTTCCTATCTGGCAAACATTAGAGAAACTTCACCCAATGCACAGAGCTGAATGCAGAATGATAACACATGTCACTGAAGAGTTTGCAGGCAAAGATAAACACAGACCCCACTTGACTGAAAGAACAGTATGCAGGGGACAACTTCAATCCCAAAGAAAGATTACAACAATGCTACTTTGGAACTCTGATTCTGGATCATGTCCCATTTCACAATTAGTGAAATCTATCTAAATATGGAAACAAAATAGTAGTAAGACTACTGGATGTTACTACCTGAGTTAAATGGCTTGCACTGTTACGTAGAGTGTTGTTCCCTACCAGTAAAAGAGGAACTGTCACCCATGCTAGACCCTGTCATTTCATTAATAAGTTAACGTAGACATGGCATCTGTTACCCTTATTTTGTAATTCCTCTGAATCAAGCCCAGTGAGGGGGAATTACCTTTCCTTCAAAGAGGGCCTGGAAATGTGCAGGTAGCAACTCTGTGTACTGGCTCTTGGCTAGCCAGCGCTGTTAAGAGCTACAACATCTTCACCTAGCTGACTCAAAGTGGAACAATCCCAATTGTCAGTTTATTATATTCCTCTGTAGTCCACATTGCTTGGAAGCGAAACATAACTGATTTCCAGACAACATACCTGTAAAGTGTATTATAAAAACTGTATAGACTCAAACCTATGGGGCTTGTATATTTTAACATTTGGCCTGGTCCACTGCTCTGTGAGAAGGAACATGGATTTTCCTAGGAAAGCAGAGCTCTGCCCCTAATGAGACTACACAATAGACTACCTTCCACCTCCATTATTGGAACCAGCTCTTGCCTGAAATACCATGGTATGGCCTCATCCTCTGAGTTAATGTCCCAGGAGATTAGAAGGCACACACAAAGAAGGGTTTGCTTCCAGTCATCATGGCCTAACCTAGCACCAGTCATCATGGCCTAACCTAGCACTGAGTCAGTGTCTGAATGGGGGTGCATCTTCCAAGCTGTCTACAAATTCTATAGGAGGACTTTTCTTTCCCACTTGCCAGTTCACAAATAACCAACATGGATATTAATTATAAATGCTCAGCTGATAGCTCAGGTTTATTACTAACTAGCTCGTACAATTTTAATGAACCCACATATCTTAATCTACATTACACCATGTGACGTTACCTCTCATCTCACACCTCCTGATTCCTCTCCGTGTCTCACTGGCGACTCCTCTGACTCTGCCCTCCTTCCCAGTGTCCTGCCTAACCTTATCCTGTCCTGCTATTGGCCCACCAGCCTCTTTATTAAACCAGTCACAGTGTAATTTACACTGTGCACAGGAGTGTTCCACAGTATACTCTGGGACCCTGGTTTGTGACGTGTATGTGAAAAATGACTTCTGAGTGAATTGAATCTCTGTCTTCAGAATTAGAGACAGGATGCTTACGTTTGAGGAAAAGACATTTAGCATTCACAGGGCAGGTCAATTATTACACAAGGGAAAGATAGGCAGAAAATGAAGGTCTTAGAAATGGGACAAATTTTGTTTATGGATCCCCCTGATGTATGTGCTCTCTAAAAGGAGTCTTCCTCATCTATTAATATTTACCAGTTCAAAACACTGGAAAGCCTGCCTGCTCCAAGAAGCCTGTTTGAAATTACTCTTGCCATATTTAGCCACTGCATAGGTCCCACTCTCCCCACTATTCAGGCCACAAAACCAGGCTTTTGTT
The DNA here is from genome assembly GCF_003668045.3 of Cricetulus griseus. Lineage (NCBI taxonomy): Eukaryota > Metazoa > Chordata > Mammalia > Rodentia > Cricetidae > Cricetulus > Cricetulus griseus. The sequence goes on from NC_048598.1 coordinate 120,704,712, forward strand.
CTTTGGAGTCTTGATTTCTCTTTGAGGATTAAAACAATGGGAATGCATCTCTCGGATCTGGAGGCCATAGTTGCAAAGCCAGTGTGAGCAGAGTTGGCCTCTGCGGGGGTCCTGAGGAAGTCCCCTCTCACTTATCTCTCTCCTGAGGTCTGTGGCTATCTGTCCTCCTCGAGGCACCTCAGTCTGTAGGTGGTGTCAGGCTAATCTGCCTCCATCATGACAAGGTGTTACCCTGTATAATCTTAATAACTGACTCTTTGATACAAGTTCCTTGACACCTTCTAGGTGTGGTCTCATTCATTCTCTGGAAGATACACTCATGGTATGAGGCCCTGCTGCCTGTTCCCAAACAACAGTGAGGGCTGAAGTCATTCTACCAAGGACATGGGGTGGTATTTTATTTCCAGGGCCAGCTCATAGGCCCAGAACTGAGTTTTTATTTGTTTGTTTGTTTATCTGCTGAGAGGAAATGGCTTCATTTTCTCACTGGCTTAACTCCAGCCCTTAAGGTCACGTGCTGAAAGCTTGGCTTCAGACTTCTCATTTCTCTAGACTTGGTGTCCCAGGAATGAAGACACTAACAAGGAATGACTAGATCACCCTGCTCCTCCATTCTAATATATTACATGGTGACATCATTATTTAATCTCATGTGCTTATTTACATCATGGTATAACTCACATGTGAATCTGTGCAAGAATTTCAGAGGATTATGGGAGTTCTCTAGGGAACATGAGCTCCACTTTCAGATGAGGAACTGGGGTCATCCTTCCTCACAGCACACAGAAAGTGAGTAGAAGCATTAAGGGGGTACTATTCAGAGAGAGTTTGCTATCAGTAAGGGGTACCAGTGAGGACCACCTTTTCCTCTTGAGCATCCTGCTATACTCAGCATGGCCTTGCTGCCATAACAAAGTAACTGAGAGACCACTCTAGAAAGGAGAAATTCATTGGCTCATGGGGGTACACACAGTCCATCATGGCAGCAACGCATGTCAGAGTAGTAAAAGCCATGGACTGGGTCCCTTACATTTTGGCAGCTGATAGGATTCAGAAGTCCCAGATTAGAACCAGGGGTGGCTATAGTCCTCAAGGCTCACCCCCTAGTGATCCTCTGCTCCCAGCCAGGGCCCACGCTCCAAAGGTCCTACAACCCCCCAAAAGAGTGTCAGCAGCTTGGACCAAGTGTCCAAATCTGTGAATCTGGTGTAGTACGTGTGTGTTATTTGTGTGGGGCATCTCATGTCCAAACCATAACATCTACCAAAGCTGAGAAGCAGCACATAGCTTTGTGTCTCAAATCCTGGGTTGGTCACACTTTGAACTGCAGAGGCCAGGCAGACGTGGATGCCTTTGGAGGTTTAGCATCACTCAAGCAGCTAGAAGTCAGGAAAAATGAACTGCCTCAACCTCAAGCCAGTGTCTGGAGTACTCTTGCAGTGGAGAATGGATCTGTTTGTGGATTCTGCTCTGGGGGAGGAGGCACTTCTTTACAACTCCATTTTTATATAAGACCGCTCACGGTCTTATATAAACTATACCTAGTTTGAAAATACAAGCTATCAGGGACGTACAAACATGGGGGCCTGAGTTCGATTCCCAGCACTGACATAAAAGATGGGTGCATGGTACACACCTGTTATCCCAGTGTTGGTCAGCCAGGGACAGGAAGACTACTAGAGCTCCTTACTAGCAATCCCACTGTCTCTTTGGACTCTAAGTTTAGTGGAAGACTCTTGTTCACAAAATAAAGTGGATAGCAATTAAGGAAGCCATCTCATGCTGTCCCATGACCTCCACACATATATGTGAGCATACATATGAACATGTATACACTATGCAAACAATCACATTTTGCTTACCAGGTAAATGTGACCCTGTGCCCCTCTGTACTGGGCCTCCCAGACCACTGCCCTCCTCCCTTATCTCTGTGCTTGGCACCCCTCTCTTCTGCATCCCCTTCCTCTCTCCAGCTCCTTGCATTCTAACTGGACACTCTCCAGCCCTGCAAATTACATGAGCACCCCATGCTGCCTATGGTGGCTTCAGAGGGAAAAGAGATTCTTCACAATTCCTAAAACCTCCGAGCATACGGAAGAATCTCACTGCATCCATCTTCTTGGCAGAAACAGCCTGTTGGCTTAATGCAGAAATGATTTAGGTTTGAGTGAAGTCTTTGCTTCTGGCCACATTTGGTATTTTCAATAGCTCTTGGTATGCAATGCACAAAACTACCACACAGAGGCACTGTTGCCCTGGAAAGCAGATTGGGTTTGTGAGCGGCTGACTTCAGTTAAGCAAACCGACTGGGATCCAGGATAGTGGAATTGATTTTTGTATTTCGTTTAAATTAATTATCATTGATGTTCTGAAGGCTGCTTAACTTCTTGGTTCGAAAGGTACAGATCTAAAGTCTGTTTGATGTCATTTATATTATTTTCCAGAAGCCAGCAATGAAGGTCAAGGGGAAACTTTGGTTATAGTTACTTGAGAGGGTATTTCAAGGGGTTTTAAAGTATCCCTGGAACTTCTGGGTCTATGGGTAAAATTACCATGTTAACTGTGGATCCACAGTTACAAAGGAAGACATGTGGGCAGGCAGGAAAGAAGTCTTAAATGTCAGTGGGAGAGGAAGCAGGACCCACATTACACCCAGCTCATGGTGGCGTGAAGCCGTGACAATTCCTTGTTAAAGAGGTTATGTGGTGGTTTGAAAGAAAATGTCCCCCAAAGGGCATGGCCCTATCAGGAGTAGGTGTGGCCTTTTTGGAGGAAGTGTGTCACAGTGGGAGTAGGCTTTGAGGCTTCCTTTGCTCAAACTACACCCAGTGTCTCAGTTCACTAAATCAAGATGTAGGTTTCTCTAGCACCATGTCTGCCAGTGCACCACCCAGCAGTCATGCTTCCCGAAATGATGATAATGGACTAAACCTCTGAAACTGTAAGCTGCCCCCTCAGTTAAATGTTTTCCTTATAGGAGTTGCAGTAATCATGGTGTCTTCACAGCAATAGAAGCCCTAAGGCAGGGACCAAGTAAGCAGACGATAGTGTGAGGAAATTGCCCAGCCTACCTTCCTCATGTCTGTGCAGCCTTTCTTTATATGGTACTAATTCTTGCTGGTAGACAGGGTCAAGTTTGAGCTATTACTAACTCTAAAACCACGACTGTGAATGTATGGAGAGAACTGGCTATAACAAGGTAGCCATCCGTGGGCATTCTGGAAACCTGTGGTCCACATGCTTTGCAGGTGGAAAGGAAATCTGGGGCAACTTCCTTACAGAAGTCTCCCGAGACCTCATAGGTACAGAGTCCCCATCCCTCATGACTCCACAGTTGCTAATTTTTACTAGAGCACCTGGCTCCAGCCTAGTGGCCAGCACCCAGCAGGAAGCAGACACTGGCTGATGGAGTTAAGGACCACATGTGCACACACCCATGGGGCTGTCTGACTGTGGGGCATCTGGTCTCAACTGAAATAGTGACACTCAGCTAGCAGGACTTGGAGTCTGGTGTACTCATACCACCAGGCTCTGACAACTTAGGTAGTCTTGCATAATGGTTATTGGTCCCCCTTCTCTGGAGCCAGAGAGCCTGAGTTCAAAGCCTGACTGTGTCACTACTTGGTATGGGGACCTGGGGAAGTTTCTCAATCCTCTGTCCCTCCTTGCTCAGTATGCAGGAAGATAACAACACTAGTCACTTTATATTGCTTCTTTGGGGGCAAAAGTTTGTTTTTAAGGTTGGAAAAGTATGGAGTATGTCACAGGCTCACAGTAAGCACTGGTCTCAAATAGCATTTTCACTATTATTCATTAAAATACAAACCTCTTGGGACTTCTTGCCAGGTATCAGGATCTTTCAAGGCAAGAAAATGAAATTCCCCTGTCTCTGGCTAAGCCCACTCAAGCCTCCAGCTCAGCTGGTGTCTGCTGCAGAAGGCTGGGAAATGGGACGGGGCTAGCGGCTCCCAGAATGGGCTCTGCCTCCAGAACCTCAGACAGAACCATTACTTGGCAGAGGCCGTGAGTGCATGGAAAACAGATTAACTCACTATCATTTCAGCCTGCCACTGGCCATTTGCTAAATTGCACGATTTGATATGGGGAGTGTCCTCTTGTCCCCTGTTGGCGCCAGCCCGGTTTCTTATCAGCATGGTGTGACTGCTGCAAGTCACCCAAGCACTCATGACATGTATCTTCTCAGCACATTTGTCCTTGGCTGAGGCTCAAGGACATGAGAAGAGAGAAGAATTGAAGCAGGTAAGGAGACCAATGCAGAATAAAAATGTTTGAAGGCATCTTCCAGGTGGGGTGCTGAGACCTTCTCCAGGTTCCTGCTCAGTGACAGATGTGTGGTGTCGTCACTGGGTCTGCCCAGCCTTCCGATGATTTCAAAGGATGTCCATTTCCTCCTCTTCATGACCTTGCTCTGATTTTCTTCTAGCCCTTCTCAGTTCTGTTTCCCGATGAAGAGGCTCAAGTTCAACAGTGACAATGAACAACCCCGCCATGTCTGCCCTGTAGGGGTCTCCCGTGGCTAGATCTGGCAGGATGGGATGGAGGAGAGCCAGGGGGATGAAGACAGGCAGCTTTACCTGTCTTCCCACTTCCAGGGCTCAACTCACCTAAGATCCTCTGTAAACCACTGCCACAGTGAGCACAGACAGCCTCGAGCTCCTGAGCAAGCGTTCGTTACAGGAGGAGGTAACTTGGAAGGTTGTTCCAGTTCAGAACTCCGTGAGTACTGAGTGCTCTTGGGCTCCACGTGCAAGGGTGACCACGGAGCTGCACTTGATTGGTTCAAATGCAAACTTTCCACAAACCTCTTCTAATCTGGAGGTCTGCCCCATTCTTCAGTCTTTTAGAGCTTAAATAAACTTCATTAAACTCATTTCATCTGAAGTCTTTTTTCTTTTTACCAGGGGAAAAGATTCATTTATATATTTTGACTTTGAACTGGAAGGATGTCTCACTGGAGTCTGTGTTATTATTTTAAAAGAACAGGGTAGAGCTAAGTGTTCCCCAACATACATGACTTCAAAGCTTTGCCTCAACAAAGCAGGAGCCACTTTGGAATTTATGTTCTTCTCTCTACTACAGAACTATTCCCAGTTAGCATGTACTAAGACAGACCCTGAGGACACCTGCTGGCAAGGAGAGTTTGGTACAGATAGGACAGGGCAGGTACCCTGTGACAACCCAATTCTCTAGGCATTTTAATCCTTTCAAATTATGGTAAAACTTCTGTTTGTTCAGCCTTCCATGACTTCACTCAGCAGAGAGCAGCCAATGACCTAGCCCTTTATCATTACACTGTGAAACTTAAATCCAGTGTGTGACTCTGATACTCTGCCTTTTCCCTGATGCTGGCCTGATGCAATATCTACTTCGAGTAACTAAACTCTTAGTCCACAAAAATGTCATTCAACCATGGACTAGCAGTGGAAAATGAGAAGTTTGGCCTTGTGTTTGATGACAGTCTAACACAGCACAAAAGGAGTATGAGATGGATGCTGTCAATCAAAAGACAACCATATAAGCCTTGCAAACATTTTTGGATAAATGCTGTCACTTTAGATGGTGTCTAGGCCACCCTCAGCTCCAAGAGAGCACACTGTTATCTCTCAGCAGAATTCTCTATGACATGGTCATTCAGGTTATATTAGTATATAACTATAAATATTGAAAAAGATCACTATAAAAATAAAAAAAACCATTAGGACCTGGAGAGATGGCTCAGGCATTAAGAGCTCTTCCAGAGGACCCAAGTTCAATTCCCAGCACTCTTATGGTGGCTCTCAACTGTCTATAACTCCAGTTCCAGGGGTTCTGACGCCCTCTTCTGGCACCTGATGACACTGCATACACGTGGGGGCACAGACACATGGTGGCAAATCACTCAAACACATAAAATTAAAATAAATAAATCCTTTTTTAAAAAAGAAAAGCATTAAAAATAAAAACTTGAAAACAATAGCAGAGGGCTGGTGAGATGGCTCAGTGGGTTAATATGCTTGTCAAGCTAGATGACCTGAGTTTGATGCCTGGGAGCCACCTATAAAAGAAAAAAAAAAAAAGAAAATAGATTCCATACTATATAAACACACACTCAGTAAGTAAACAAATTCGATAATTTTTTTTTTAATTAGCAGAATTTGCAAACTATCCAGGGATCTGAAAAACACCAGGATCTGTGGCTCTTGGTCTAAGCAGACTCATTTTCTTCTAAAATCTGTGGGTTTGAAGCAGTCTTCAGGAGCTCGGGCTTTGCCGTCTCTGCTGAAATAATAACAAAGGATACTTCAAACTCCATTCAAAGAGAAATTGCAATCTGAGCACAGTTTCTCTCAGACCAGAGTGAAGGCAGAGCAGTGACTCCCTCCTGGGAAGTGGAAAGGGAGGAGGCCTGGAAGCAGACAGTAAAGTGAGCCTGAGGTCTGAGGTAGCCACAGGCAGCCTCTGATGCTACAACAGAGTGAAACACAGTTAAGAGCAACAGTGATGCAGGAACACTTGAGCTATTGTGAGGTCAGAGACGAGTGTGTGGAAGTCAGAAGACAACTGTGTGGAGTTGGTTCTCTCCTTCTACCTTTATGTGGGTCCCAGGGATCAAATTTTTGTCACTAGGCTTGTGCATCCAGCCACTGAGCCATCTTGCTGACCTGATCATAGCTATTATCACCAGATGTAGTAGTTTTCCTACAGCCTGATTAATATTACACATAGATCTCTGACCACATGAAGTAACCCAACTATTGCAATCAAGGATGGAAATACACCCATGGTTAACATCAAAGCTGCCACTGTGCCTACATCCTGTGTTCCTTCCCCAGCAGCCTTAATGGGCCAACTTCCCTGAGATGCCATCTGCATCCCACAGAAAGTCCTATAGTGTGACTGGTGTGGGAGACTTGGCCCTAATGTCAGGGTGAATACACTTGCACTGCTGCACACGAATTACAAGCAAAAACAAAAAAAAGGTATTATCAAAGAAAAGATGAAATGGCATCTCCAGGATAAATGGAGGGTTTTCTGTTTTGTTTCATCTTTAGGAGTATCTAGGTAGAAAAGGGCATAATGGATGAACCTGCACCCATTCCACAGGTAAGTGCTACCACTCAGGAAACACATACCCTCTGCACAAATTCTATCCTTGGTCACTGACAGCCCCACTCTACTGCCTCCATCTCAGTTTGCATAGCCGTGGATATCTGGACATGTACAACACAGTGTTCACATGATATCTGGCTAAATGCCAGTCTCTTACATTCTCTTTTGCAGCTAAGAGCTGTCCTTCCAGACAATTAGATAACCTGTAAATATCTGCTTTTGGCCCCTCTCATTTATTGTTTATAGCAGTAACATGAAAATCCAAATCCAGGCAGCCTAAGCCACCAGGGGGCAGAGGGTCAACCCTCCGAACAGTAACAGACCCGGAAGCCAGCTTGTGGCTTTGCTGTGCCTTGAAAAGAGGAAGGTACAAAAGGTTGGACCTGGCTGTCAGTTAATGAGTTTAAATAGATTTATGCTTAAGGCCACAAGGCTGCAAGAGTCAAAGACAGTCACTGTTTATGCACAGGCACATGTACAGTGCCTACATCTGTCATTGTGTCTACGCTCTTGACAGCAACCTGGGCAGGTAGATCTGCTCTATGAAGAAGTTAAGCTTATGTAACAGCCCAAGGTGACATTGTTAGTTGTCTTAGTCATAGTGAGAGCTCAGTTCTGGAAGTCAGTCAGTTATTCTTTGACTTGGAATGTCCTTCTGTGGGTGTAAGTAGCTAGTCATAGTTGAGTATATTTCCTATTATTTAGTGGTCAGTTTGCTCTCCTGTTATGAAAAGACTCTCTAGTTATTTTCAAGGAAATTTCCAGGAAAAAGAGACAGCGAGAATACTGGTAGGAAGTCCTCTTTCCAAGCTACCCACTTCCCTCCACACCATTTCTGGGAATGCAAATGGACCTGGAAGGCAGCAAAAGTTTGCAGGGATAAATTCAAGTTCTCCCAGCCCACTCTCTTTTTCCTTCTTACTCTCGTGATGCAGTCTCAGAGAGCCCATGGAATGCGATTCATAGAAGCCCTGGTTGCCATGTCTGTTTCCTCTGTGGCTGATCCCAACACCAGTTTCTCTGCAGCCTCATCTATTTGGTGTCACTCTCTCCAACTTGTTGGGAATCTCGTTCCCAGTCTCTCCTCTCTGGGACCCTTACTTACTTTCATTATTTCTCATCTTGATAAAATGTCCAGACTGGGGAGAAACAAATTGCCAATGTTCCTTTGTCTTTGATGACTCTGTGCATAGACAGACAGTATCTTATATGTACCGGCTCTGCTAGAACACACGACCATCCCTTCCTTCAGGCTCAACATTCTAATTCCACTCTTCAGGTTTTTAATTTGACAAGTGTTTAACACACAAAGGCAAATTAGTTCCATAGAATTCCATTACATAATGTTTCCAGATCATTTAAAATTCTGTCATTGGGCCTCTTTGTCATGTCTGTCCTATGGGGATCATGTGGAGAGTCCTGAGGAATGTAGAAGCTGTTTGCATGGTCTCGTCAGTCTAACCAGCAGCGATTAGCTTCTCATGGCTGGCAGCAGAGGGATTCACAACAGGGGTGACCCTGAGGGGTGATTCTCACAAGTTGGACTCTGAAGTCCAGGACAGAAAGGGACATCTGGGTCTGGGTCCCTCCAGAGCACATCAGAGAAATGTCATCAAACATTTTCCCTCAGTACCCCCCCCCAATCCTCATAGATAATTCTAGCTGCTGTTACACATGTGTTCAGAGAGCTTGCTTGTGCTACTGTGCTGTATATTGGCTGCTATTGGTGCAGTGCTTTGCTCCCTTAAATGGCCTGGGTATGGCTGTTCCTAATGTCTTCTAAATGTACCCACAGTCATGCATCACTTGTCAACGGTGATAGGTCCTGAGAATTTCACCACTGGGTGTTAATATTGTTGTGCACACATCAAAGAATGTATGAAACTAAGTGGCATACACACTTAGGCTACTGTGTATCTCTCTCTCTCTCTCTCTCTCTCTCTCTCTCTCTGTGTGTGTGTGTGTGTGTGTTAAAGGCTACTACTATGAACACAAGATTATGTCAGAGAGAGAGAGAGAAGAGAGAGAGAGAGAGAGAGAGAGAGAGAGAGAGAGAGAGAGAGAATTGAGTTGAGCTATCTCTGGTGATGCAGCATGTGTTCTGATTTACACCAAATCACCAAGCCCCCTTTTTAATAAGTAGAAACAGTACACTCTAAAATAGTGATAAAGTTCCAGTCCCACCCCTTGTCCATCCATAACTGTCTATTCCATTTCCCTTCCTAGGAAGATCCCTCCCTTCCCCTAGACCCTTAGTCTATACCTAACCCTGCAATTATACTGATAGTAGGTTCCTTACCAATGACTTAATAGCTAATATCCACATATAAGTGAATACATACCATATGTGTCTTTCTGGGTGTGGGTTACCTCACTCGGAATGATTTTTCCCCTAGGACCATCCAACTCATGAGTAATATTCCATTGTGTAAATGGGGGCAGGGAAGGAGGGGTGTGAGGGAAGGAATATGGGGAAGGACATCTAAAACTAGGGGACATTTGGAAACCTAATACAGTAGAAGCTTTCTAAAATAGACACAAATATCAAGTTGATCTAAATGAAATCACCAAGTAGCGTGAGAGTCAGAGCCCCAACCAGACATCTCTTGTTACCAAATGAAACTTTCAGTACTGGGAATGGGTTACATTTAATTGAGTTATCCACCAATGGGCCCTGTGGAGACCCCAGGCAGGCTATTGTCAAGGCTATTGGTTGCTCCCTACCAACTGATGGTGAGGCCTTGTTGCTGAAGACAACACCTATACAACTCATTGAATACAGAGAAGTTGAGCTGGTGCCTACACAAAGCCTTCACCCCTATGCACTAGTGTTTATGATATGGAAGCAAATTGAAGAAGATACCAGAAAATGGAAAGATCTCCCATGCTCGTGGCACTATAGGATTAAGAGCGTGAAAATGGCTATCCTACCAAAAGCAATCAGATTCAATGCAATCCCCATCAAAATCCCAACATAATTTGTTTCAGAGCTTGAAAGGACAATTTTCAGCATTATTTGGGAATAAAAACAAACAAGTAAAAAACCCAGGATATCTAAGATGATCCTAAATAATAAAAGACCTGCTGGAGCTGTCACCATCCCCAATCTCAAATTGTACTACAGAGCTATGGTTTAAAACAAGACAGCACAGTATTGGCACAAAACAGATATTCTGATCACTGGATAGGAGACCCCAAAATAAGTTCACACACCCATGGACACCTGATTCTTGATAAAGAGATACACACTAGGGAAAAAAGAAAGAATCTCTAACAAATGGTGCTGTTCAAAATGGATGGCTACATGCAGAAAAATGAAAATAGATCCACACTTACTACCCTGCACAAAACTCAACTCCAAAAGATCAGAGCATAAGGCCAGAAACACTGAATCTGACAGAAGAGAAAGTGAAGAATAGTTTTGAATTCATTGGTGCAGGAAAAGGCTTTCTGAACAGAGCATCAGTAGCATAGACATGAAGAACAATTAACTAATGAAGGCCTCATGGAAAGGAAAAACTTCTGTATGGCAAAGGACACCACCATCTGGTCAAAGCAGCAGGCTACAGAATGGGAAATAATTCAAGCTCTTCACATAACATCCAAAGAGAAGTGGTCCTCTCAACTCATGCCATCTAGGGGTCACCAATGACACTCACACGTAATTGTTCAGCCAGGTCACACCTAACCCTGCCGTGCAGGCAGCAATTTCATTACTTATCCAGCTTTGAGAGGCACATCCAATGTCCTGAACCTAAGGTAGCGGGATGCTTAGCATCCTTCTAATCTTAGGAACTTTACTATGGTTCAATACTATGCTGCTTAGATTCTTCTTGGAACCTGAATGTCCCTTCTCCCCCAACCTTAGATAAAATTCATAGACCCACAGACAATCTGGTGTGAAGCTAAATGTTGGTTAACTATTCTGGCCATTTAGACAGTAGCCTTTAACTGTTAACTCTTTTCTTTCCAGTTAGATAATTATCTTGACATGGAAAGATTAATGTGAAGCCTCCACTAAATCTGTCTTTCTTAATGTCAACTATTATAACCACAGCTCTTGGTCCCTTTTGATCCATTTGTGAGAGATATCTTCTATGCTTTTCCACAGAACCATCATCTTTCTCCATCCTGGTCTGGGTCCTATGAGGCTGTTTTGGATGGGCTGGACCACTGGATCCCTTCCCCTCTGGCTTCTGATCCAGCCAAGGAAAAGCAGAGCCAGGAGATTATGGAACAGAATGACAGTGAGTCAGCTTGCTTCGTGTCTGAAACCTTGGTGGGACTCTCATTGTTTTTGTTATGTGTTCTTTCTCCCCAAATTATTCTTACTGGGTTCCAGCTTACCCATCTCTGGTTAGTTCTTCTACCTGCTACCCACACCTTTCAAAATAGTATTATAATTAAAACATTCTCAAATATCTTCAGGGAGCTATCTGTTCCCTCTGAGATCTTCACGGGTCCACCATTCATTCTCCTTGCCATTCCAAATCAAACTGCTAGTTTTGGTGGTGACTGACCACAGGATATTTCCCGAGACTCCCATGCTTTCTTTGTGCCAGCTTCGGATATCAGTGTTTATTTTCTCTTACCCTCCTTGCTCTAGGATATGCAGCCTTTTAAATCTTCATCTTGGCAGAAAGCTTTCTCTGCAGCTTTCTAATGTATCCTGATAGTGTTTAAAAACACTCAGAAACCCCAAACTGTCACTGCCATTCATTTAGATGAGACTGAATAGTCACCCAGACTAGCTCTTTGCATTCTATGCCCTCTCACTTGGCCAACTTCTCACAAGTATCTAGCATCCTCTCAGACAGGCAACTGACCTCACCCATCCACAGGGATTTTCCTACCTGCTTTGAAACATTTCAGTAGAACAAGCCAGGGCTGGGGATGCTGATGAGACTGAACAAAAACTATCCTCTACTGAACTCATAAGACATGAAGCAAAAGTTTTTTTGTTTTTTTTTTTTTTTGGTTTTTTTTTTTTCGTGTGTGTGGGTTGTTTTGTTTTGTTTGAGATGGTCTTGCTATACAACCCAAGCTGGTCTAAAACTTTTAATCTTTCTGCTTCAGTCTCTCAAGTCCTAGGATACCAGGACCACACCCAGATAGGCAAAGAAAATTTAATGATGTGTCTTACCTCTCCAGGAAATGCATCATGGTTTGCTTTCACATCAGAGATTTGTGTTCCTAACAGTATTTTAAAGGAGCATGGGGTGTGGTGAGATGGCTCAGAGGGTAAAGGTGATTGCTGTGCAAGCCTGCTGACCTGAGTTCAATCCCTGGAACCCTTGTTAAAAAGTGGAAGGAGAGAATTGACTCTTCTGACCTCCACAGCATAGCATGTACTCTCACGCACATGCATCATGCATGCATGCACACACACACAAGTAATAACAAATGAAAGATTAGAGTTGGGTAAAGAGAAAAGACTGATCTTTACACCCTCCATTCTTCTAGCTTAATAGTACTTGATAAAATGGATGACAGTGGCATCAAAACAAGCTAGTCGAAACTTTTATCACTAACAACAAAACAATGAAGGAGACATAACTCGATGCCACACTCTTTCTGGGAATTCTGCACAGAAGCAGCAGGGAGAGGCTGAACCTGGAGTTGCCTCTCCATTCCTGCCTGTTCCTCAGAAGCAGCCAGGAAGCAGGGTGACAGGAGCCTTCCCTGTGGTTCTGGAAAGGAGAGAGTGTTGCTTTCTTAGAGAGGAGACCGATGCCAGGGAGAAATGAAGCAAGGAGGCACGGAAGGATGGCTGATTTTCAACGAAGGAAATGAATTTATAGCATCGAATCATCTCATAAGAGTGAGTTTGGTTATCTCTCGTCTGCCAGACTTCCCCTTTTCTATATGCATGGAAAGAATTCAAACACAGAAATAATATCGAGCAGTTATGAGACTTATGGCTAGTGAGCAGAATTACCCAAATAGTCTCTTACCCAAATTCCTCCCTGGCACTTTACCAGCCTGAAACACCATCATCAGTGGTCACTTTATCTTGTCTGTCTACATCTTATGGCTACAGCACCTGTCAGTACCTTGAATGAGCCCTGCACAACGTAGTCCTTAAAAAAAACCAAAAAACAAAACAACTGATTGCCTGGATATATTAAAGGAGAGGGTGCTGAAAAAGCAGGAGCTGGAAGATGGAGTGTTAAAGTGTCTTTTATTTTTACAACAAGGTGTCTATCAATACTCTATAAACTAGAACCCGTGGCAAAATTAAACAATAGTTAGTTCAGGAACGTAGAAGCCCCTTCTGTCAAGGTCCCTCTAAGGAAACAACATGTTAGATAGTAAAGAAACATTTATGTGAGGTTCAGGGCTCCCCAGTGTCACTACAGTTAGTTTTATTTCTGCAAAGAAATAAAATGTAGCTGTCATACATTTATAAAATTTTAAAAGCACCAGAGTATTATCCTTCTATAGTAATATTGTAAATATTATAAATACACCTTTTCCTCATATACTGTGTGTGTGTGTGTGTGTGTGTGTGTGTGTGTGTACACTGACTTATATATAGTGAACTGGGGGATGAGGTGACTCCTCTCTCTTCTCTCCCTCCCCTCTCCTTCTCCTCTTTGCACCTCCCCTGTTGAATTTCTTTAAAATGAACATTTTAAAATTTAAACAATGAGGACCTTAGTAAAATGACTACATTTTTAATGGAAATTTTAAGGGAAAAGCCTTCGAAAATAGATCCCAGTACATTATTTTATTGCAACAGGTCAAAAATCTTCAATAATTTGATTCTAACTTTAAATAAATAATTTATAGTAGTTATAAGAACACTACATTGATTATTTACAAAGGTTTTTGTAATCATAATTTTAAAAACTAATTACATTTTAATATTGTGTGTGTGTCTGTGTATGTAGGTCAGATGACAACTTGTAGAATTTGTTTTTGTCCTTCAACCAAGTAGGTCCCTGGGATCCAACTCAGGTTGTCATATTTGGTGGCTGGTACCCTTATCTGTTCCGTGTCATCAGCCCTTATCTGTTCTCTTAAAGCATGCTGTCACAAAAGCTCTCAGCTCCAGTCTATTTTAGACTGATCATGTGACTATATTGCAGCTAAGATGGCCCAGTTCTTAGGAGATGGATTTATTGACTGTTAGGGCTCTTCCATGATGGATAGAATCATCTGGAAACATTCTGCTAAACAATAATTCCCTACTGTATCTCTTTTCCTTTTCTTTCTTTTGCTATGAACATGGTGACCTGAGAGAAGAATCAGGAGATGTAGACTCCTTTCCCACAAAGCACTGCTGGCCGGCACACCCAATTTCTCCATGGCTTAGAGCTGGAAAACAAGAGAATTAGAGAGTAGATGATTGATTTCTCGACCCTGAACGCACATTAGAGTGGCTGAGAAGCCTTATCACTTAGGGATGTTGAGCTACACCCCAGAGCCCTTTCAAGTTTGGAGACTGGACATACTGTGGAGCTCTGTGTGTGTTTCCAACCTGCAGCCAGAGGTTAAGGGTTCCTGAGCTATTTGATCCCTCACAACCTTGATTATTTCCAAACTCCATTTTCTATCTCAGACTATCTCTGTGGGCTTGATTATGGCTTCCCAACACCCTGAGGGGCAGTGGAAGCCACAATGTGCCAGATCTTCCTATGTGGATGGTAGCTTAGAACTCTTAGGTAGAAGGGGAATGAGCAGATAAGATGCAGCATTTCCCCAGTTTGTAAGGTGGGAGCAGCGTGATCTTTGAGGCTTGTTGCTCATTATTTGGTTTGGCCAGTTACAGTCTCTGACCTCCATGGCTTCTTGCGGTGCTGAAGGTCTGTGTTGCTGCCAAGTGCGCTCCTGATTTGTCAAGTCTCAACCTTTGCCTACTGGCAGCTCATCTAGAAATTCTAGATGTTTCTCTGAGACAGCAGGGGAGAGAACGGAGAAGGTAATCTCATAATGAACAGGGATTGCTAGAGAGGAAGGTGCAAGGTTTGTAAGCTTGCTCTCCACACAGCTTCTGGGCTCTTCAGGAGACCATAAAATATCAGCATGGCTAAGCTAAACCACGTCCACCAGATGTCTTTCCAGAGTATCTCTGGGTGGGTGGACCATGGGATGCATCGCTGTGTGAGGCTCAGAGGGCAGAAGGGAAGCTGCAGCCTTGCAGCTCACACTTGCTGTTTCTTACCTGCTGCTCACTTACTGGGTGGTGGCAGATGTTAGGGATGAAACCACTCTACTTTCCTGCCCCCAGCACAGGCCTGGCTGGGCATGTGTTTAGCAGTGTGTGACAGAAGCCAGTGTTCTCTGCAGAACAGGCTTGTGGATGGGAGGTGGCAGGAACCCACATGAGGTTCTGGCACCCATGCTGTATCAAGGCTTTTGCCCCCTGTCCGTCCTGTCCATTCCCTCTTCCACTTCAAACTCCAACATTTCATGATCAGACCAGCTTTACCCAGACCGGCTACAGTCACGACTGCACAAGATCCATTTCCTGAGACAAGTACCACCCGTCAGCCACTCGAGCAGAGGGACATTGAAAGTGAGGAAGGAGTTTATTCAGGCCACAGTTAAGAATGGCCATGTGAGTATCACGTAATATAGTTGTTGAGGATAAATGCTCTAAAGAGGACCTGAGGGCTCTTTAATCTATACAATCAGAAAAGGGCCCTAAAGGGTTCTACAGAAAACTGGCTGTTAGATTGTGTTGGTGGAAAAAGATTAGCACAGGCCATTGACTGTGACTCTTTTTATCTTATAGGCTCTGGGCAAGAGTTCCAAGAACTGAGAACAAAGTATTCTCCAAGTCATTTACATTTTTTGTTCGTCTTTTTTTTTTTTTTTTTTTCTTTCTTTGAGATAGGGTTTCACTGTAAACCTCTGGCTGTCCTGGAACTCTCTTTGTAAAACTTGCTTTGTAGATCTTAAACTCGCAGAGATCCTCCTGTCTCTGTTTCCTGAGTACTGGGATTTATGGTGTGTACCACCACCACCGGGTTGTCATTTAAGGTTTCAAAGGGAAAGTATATTCACAAGGAACTAAGGTGAGGCAGGTAAAGCCGAAGTTCACTGGATCGAGAGACTTTGGAATACAGAAGAACAAGAGTATTGTCCCCGAAACTCAGGTCCAAGGAGTTACCCCCTTCTCTCTCTCCCTGTCCCATTCTCTCACAGCTGTATCTGCTTTTCTGATTAAACTGATTCTATGGCTTTTTAAAAATTCCCATCTGGTCCTGCCTTCCTCATTCGAAACCTTCAACGTTTTTCCCGACTGCTTCTGAGAGCAGAGTCTCCTCGGCTCCAGCCTCACCCCTTCCTGCGCCTTCTGTCTTCTCTCTGCCACAGACGCTCACCCCACTTGCCAGAGTCCTCCCTCTGCCAGGCCACTCACCCCACTTACCAGAGTGAGTCTTTCCTACAGACAGGATTCTACATGAGTTGCAAGGGCTCATGTTTCAGGGGGGTTTTGGTCTATCATAGTTGAGAAGGACGGCAAGGTCAAGTTCATGGAGGCTGGAGTGTGTTGGGAGGCCTGTTCACATGGTGTGGACCAGGAAGCAGAGACTGCAGGCCAGAACCTGGGGCAGAGACCCTCTTCAAAGGCCCATCTCCAGGGACCTGCTTCTACCAGCCAGGTCACACTCCCTAAATGTTCCATAGCTTTCAAAACAATACTACCAGCTAAAGACCAAACCCTGGGAGTCTCCTGTCAGCCATCTTTCCTGGCTAGTCCCAGCACATCTGTCAGCCTCATTAACTGGTCATCCCCATCTTTTCTTTTTGTCACTATACACCTCTCCCATGAACACCAACCACATGTTCACTATGTGTGTGATTTCTTCTCTAATATTTTTCTCCCATTGGATACTAAGCGTCTGGTGGTTTGAGAAGGCTAGTTTTTCTCAACTGTGTTTACCCTGCACCTGGTCCCTTCTTTGGTAGGCCATAAGCTTTCTTATTGGCATAAGACATATTAATTCAATATCTGAATAAAGATGCTAGACAGATGGAGGGCATGGAGCAGAAGGAACAGAGGACAACAGAGCTGGAGGTTGGAGAGTTGGAGAGTTAACATCTGGCCCCCTGGACAGGGGAAGCTTACCACTGTGGATGAAGCCACTCCTGACCACACCCAGTTGACTCAAGGCCTTTCCTCATCCAAATACGTTGGAAACCATTAGCTCCTGTATATTGGATGCCTTCTGAGAGCAAGGCCTACTCCCCTTTGCCTTGGCCAATTACTGCTAATGACTTCTCAAACGTGACAGCTGTTATTCTTAACTACTGAAGCAGTTACAGTGTTCAACTTATTTCCTCAGTCTTTGGATTGCTTAAAAATTAAAGTAAAAATTGGAAATGTGGCAGTGTCTTCAGAATAAATTAGTGAGGATTTGTGGAAGAGAAAAACAATTAACACTTTTGTGAATTATGGCAACATTTCCTTCCAAGGGCAATTTATATAAGCAAATTGTTTTAGCTGATTTTAGCTGACTGATCCATGTGCTTGTGTTTGCTAAGGTATGGCTCAATGTCAGCCTCTGCTTTAGGCTTAGGAGCCCAGCATCCTAAATGCTGAATACAATTCTGAGAATTAGGAGCCCAGCCTCCTAAACACAATCCTGGAGAATGAAGCTCCATCCAAGCTTCCAATGATTGATTGATGCTTGTTTATAGCCAGAGAAAAGATCAACCAGTGATCTCAAAGGGCCAGTTGCTACATTGTAGCCCTGGAATGAGCGCCAAAATCCTTGGCTTGGGCTTCAGACTCACTAGGAGACAGCTTTGAGATCTCAGGAAGCTCACATGCCAACTTGAGGCACATGAACCACTCAATGAGATCACAAAGGACCTTGAGCCTCTGGTCTTCTGGAATTCTGGGACTTTCCCATCCCTGCAGCCATCACGTTAAGCTGTCTTGATTAGACAAGCACAATGATTTGGGGGAAGCCAGTGTAGATGCTAAATTCAGGGAATTACTACTTATCCTAGCTTCCCTCATTCCTCACTCCTGCCCTTCTTTTGGTATGAACATTTTTGTTTTTTAATGTGAGCATTCTAAGATCTGAGGATACCATGTCTTATGTGTGTGGCAGCATTGTACTACATTCTCTCAAGACAAGATTTACAGTGAAAACTTCATGGCATTACACCCTTCCTTCTCTCCAATAGACTGGTCAGCAAGGTCATTTGTAGACACCGCTGTGGCTCACGTGAAAAGCTGATCATCTAAGAAATTTGGCTCTCCCTACCCTTCTGTTTTATTTGGTTTTCCTTAATTTTAAGGACTAATTTGTTTTCTTAAGGACATCCCCAGTTTCCTATATTCCATTATGAGCTATGATTGAGTCTTATGCTACACAAGTGTGTGCTATCCTTGGTCTCCAGCTTTAAATTCTAGCTCAACTTTTATGGTTAATTTTGGGACACACAATGGAATTCAAAGAATTTATGAAAATTAATTCAACAGACTCATTAATTAACACAGCTATAACATTTTCTACCCACATGAAATAGCCTTTACCTTCATTAATGTAGAAACAGCATTCCAACTTGACTATGAGCTATCTGTGGTATTCCCCTAAGTCTTGATAAACATTTGTGTCTAAATGACTGAAGAAACAAATCACCAAGCATAATTATTGGTTCTTGAGAAATGAACAATTATATAGTATGTTACTATTTGTGACAATCTGTTTCCAAATGTTCCCAAACTGTATGCTGGGACTTGGGATTTGGGTTATGGGTCATGGGAAATTATTCAACTTTGTCTTTTGATTTTGATGAAATCCCCACCCTACCTTCTACAACCATCATGACTCCAGCCCTTACTCTGGGAGCAGCCAGGGTACACCTTGGAGGAGTGACCAGTAACAGCAAAATACAAAGAATCAGGCCTTGACCATTGAGTCTCAGAAAGACTTTAATCTCTGAGGACTCCTGGCAAAGCAATGAGGCAAACACTGTGACTAAAGAAAGAAGGAAAAGAAGGCCTCCCTGAGAGGATCCACCTTGCCATCTATAGAACATCCAGAACAGAGATGGTTACTTCCTTCCTTCAGAGGAAATACAGGGGGCCAGACAAGTCACTCATCTCTGCTCCCCAGCCATACAGTCATGTTCCCAGTGTGGTATAGTGACAGAATTAATGAGTTGAGCAGATGGCCTGAGACAATGGGCAGAATTTCTCACAGGAAAGAAGAGTAAGATGAATACTTTATGTTAAAAAAAAAAACCATAGTGAGCACACAACATAACATACAAATCCCAGTGCATGTATTTGCCAGTTTTCCTGGTACTGTGATAAAAACCCAGGCAAAAGAAAGTTAAGGGAGGAAGGTTTGATTTTGGATCAGCTGGCCACACAGCATCCATAGTCAGGGAGCAGGGAGAGGTAAAGGCTGGTGCTGGTTTGCTTTCCCCTTTACACTCAGTCCAAGATGGCCGCCGATAGTCAAGTGAGTCTTCCATTCAGTACAAGATGGCTGCCCACATTCAAGTGAGTCTCCCAGTCTATCTATATTAACCTAATCTAGGTAATCCCTCAGAGGCATGTCCGGAGCTGCTCTCTTAGGTCATTCTAGATCCTGTTAAAATAACCAGTACTGAGAACCACATCAACTTATTTAACCTTCTGCACAACCACATCAAGTGAGGACTGTTATTACCAAAAGCTCCAATTTAGAGATGAGGAGACTGAGGCATGATGAGGGTAAGTGAAGTGGACAAAGCAGACAGCCAGTAAGTGCTCAGACAAAGATGACACAGCAATGACACAGGTGACATGACCAGGCAGCACTAAGGCTGGCCCAAGTGCAAAAGAACTGCCTATCCTTCTTGCTTGAGATCATGCTCTATGCTCACTCGTGGCTCAAATGCATCTAGTTAAGAACAGGTTTTGGCTGTGCTACTAGTTAAAGGTCTGCTCATCAAATACACTACTGTCACACTTGTCTGTCAGAATTGTTTTGCCCATATTGTGTTGATGATCGAAGCCAAACCTAAAATCAAGAACAGGGAGAGGGAAGTTCTCTCCCATAGGCCTTCAGAACCAACCATGCTGGAGGGATGTCCTGACTCCATCACCTATCCTGTTTCTTCATCTTTACAACATAGCACTCAGGGTTTAACTTACTGCTTAAAACTGGTACACAGGTTTGAGACAGGACTGTATCAATCCCACACTGGCAGGAATGCACATTGCTGAGGATGTTGGGAGATCCCTACTGAACTGCTGGCTATCTAAGTTTGTGTCCAAATAGGATATAGTCTTATTAAATAGAACTTTTAGGTCAAAATAACTTGCACTGGCATTGCATAGAATTGCATGTCAACAACATGAAACTTACGAGCTTTCATGCAATTCTGTTATTAGTATTTTTAATTCTCTAAAGATTCTCCCTGCCTTTCCCTTCAATGCCTGAATGCATAGTGTAGTCCCCTCCCCCCCATAGCTCTGCCTTGGTTTGCCCTCAGAGGGTCAGTCCTTGAGAAAGCACATTAGGTGAGAGAACTTGAAATTGATGATGGAGTGTTTTTCTTATGTCTTGCTTGGGACTGGACTAATATTTCACAGTGCCTGCTTTAATGACCAGAGAACAGTCAGATGGACCATTTTATAGGAATGTTTACAGAAGTGTAGCATGTGGGCAAAACACACAGTGACCAGCCAGGCGTGCTAATGTGTGATGACTATTCTTAGTTGTCAACTTGATTACATCTGGAATTAACTAAAACCCAAATGACTGGGTGCACCAGTGAGGAACTTTTGCTTTACTAAGTTGTTTGATATGGGAAAGACCCACTTCTAATCGGGATCTTTGAGGTGGGAATATACACCTTTAATCTAGATCTTTTGAGGTTGGAAGACCCACTTTTAATCTGGGCCAGACCTTTGATTGGCAGCATATACAAAGGACACGGGAGAAGGAAGCTCTCTCTGCTTGCTCTTGCTTTCTCTAGCAAGTCCATGCCGTCACTGGCATTAGAGCCCACTTCTTCAGGATTCCTTGTCTACTGTTCTCACTAGACAACACGAATCTAGTTTCAACAGTATGAATTCAGACACCACTGTGAAATGATTTTCCTTTTTCCTAATTATTTTCCTCAAAACAACTTTTTATAAAAAGCCAAATCTCCCTTTCTACTGTTTAATATTACCATAAATATTACTAATTTAGCTTTCTATGTAATTGTCAGTAGTCTGGTTTAAAATCCAATTCCTATTTTCACGTTAATTCGCCCCCTGCCCCCCCCACACGCACCAGCCCCATTTCATGGACTTTGCAGCCTTTCGTGTCTCCACTCTGTCTTTTCTCCACCGAGATCCTTCCTGGTGCCTCCAAGGGTTAGAGGGATCCTGGTTCTCTATGTTCCCTGTTTCTCTTCTCATATCATGTCACTCTGTGGTCCCCAATTACTCATTGGTAAGTGGACTCCGTAAGTTCTGCTTCAAGAAGCAAACTCACAAACTCCAGATATACCTGACAGATGTTCCATGAGTGTTCCCATATTTATTTATTTATTTATTTATTTATTTATTTACTTATTTTGTCAGTAGAGGGGAGGAAGAAGGGCTAAGGGTCCAACATCTCAATAAGAATCCAGCCAGGAAAGGGGTCAACATCCCCATCCTGTAACCATGATCATTACCAATGTTTCTGCTGGATCACCCCGCACTTTGTTTAGTGGGAGAAAATATTGGATCCTGGAAGTGATGTTTAGAAAAGCAGGTACAGTAACTGCTAAGGCTTAGATATGTTGTTTGTTTGTTTGCTTTTTCTCCAACCAAAAGTACTGCTTTGGAAACTTGCCCCCTTGCTGCAGTGGTGTTGTGAGGAGGGCCTTGGGTTATGAAGGAGAATCTGCAGGGACAGGTTAGTGCCTCTCCACGGAACAGGTTATTTACAGTTGAGTTTGGCTTCTTTTAATCTCTTCCTGACACATGTACTTACTTTTTCACTTTGCCCGCATGACCTGAAGCAATGGGAGACCCTCATCAAATGCTGCCCAGATGCCAGCATCCTGCATCTGGACTTCCAGCCTCATCCAATCACAGCTATCCAGTTTAGCGACAGAAAACAGACTGACAGTGATTCTGAAGAAAGTCTTGTTCTCACTCCTGAACTCATTTCCATCCCAGCAGTTCATTTATACAAGTTAGTGTAAAGGTAGGAAGGTTTTAGGCAGTGTTATTCGTCAACAGATGCTATCTACCATAAGTTCAACATGTATTTCTGTTCATTATTAATTCTCAGGAGAAACAGCACTCCAAGGACATATATCTGAGGAATATATAGGACAGAATTCTGTAACAGATATTGAGTGAAAGATACCCTTGCTTCTAGAAAATGATGTCTTAGAAACAGAGAAATAGGTTAAGGATTGTATCCCAACTTCTGTACAAAAATAATTTTGTTATTTCTTCCTCCCTGCAACTTCCCCAGCTCTTATAGTGTATAGAGAAGGCAGCTAGTTCAAGGAAGCTGGCAGCCACTGTTGCCCATCCATCCATCACTCAGGGACAAGATGCAGTGCCCATTCAAGTGTCTTGGTCCTTTCTTTAAAACAGGCTCATTGTCTTGGAGTCAATGACAACATATCTAGATTTGATTTTCATCTCAAATTTTATCTCACTCTAAAACAATTTCTGGTAGAAATGTTTAAGACTAAACTTTGGAATACAATTAGCAGGTTGTATGATGTATTTTCACTTTTAATAAATGAACTGTCCTTCATTCAAACTAGCATTTCTTCTTATAGAAGAAAAAAAAATCCGGCAAGGAAAATTGTGGAGAGGTGAATTAATGTGACATTTAGAGCAAGATTTTAATGACACAAAGGGCAAAAACATCAGAGCTTTGCTTTTTTCCTTTTACAATTACAACTTGACATATTTCAGGATGTTGTTATTAAAATGAACCTTTTAAGCAGAAAGTAAAAAAAAATGCATACATGAAAAGAAAAGGTGAGACAGTGAAGTCACATTGGTCAGGGCAATCAAAGCATAACTAGACTGACATAAGCATCATCTTTCTTAGACTTGGCAGGAAGATGCCTGGTCCTTTCTTCAATCCAAATGGGTCTATGGAGTCATGGAAGGTGAGCTCTGAGAAGGGCTTTAGACAACACTTAATGCAGATGAGGATCCAGATGAGGCCCATAGAGGCTGGTGGTCAGCTAAGATCATACAGGCAGCTTGCAGCCCTAAACTCTCTTTCCTAAACCACCTTGCCAATAGATGCAGTGGAAATACTGTAAAGTGTTCCCACCAACATCAAGCCTGGAGAAGCAAACCTGTGGTCTATGAAAGAGATAAAATGCGCACGGGAAAATTGTGTTGAGATAAGTTTTAAAAAATGCAGTATTTCCTGAAAATTATTTGTATAATAAAAAAATTCTACAGGAGAGCCAGGTGAGTGTAATTGGGAAAGGGAGGTAGAACTGAGGGGAATGGTTGAAGCAGCAGAGGGGCAAGGAACTTTCAATTCATTATAAGGAAGAAGTTTTCAAAGGTCACAGTGATCCAAAGATGGGATGAGAGACGAGGACATTCATCACTGGAGGTTATTAAAGCAGAAGCTGGGAGAACTTGGCAGGGCTTCACGGCTTCTAAATGTAGACAACTGTAGAGACAACCTGGGAAGATACTGCAAAAAGATTTTGGAGTCCACGCCCAAGAGGTACCCTGGGACTGTATTTTTAAGAAGCCATGCCAATGATTTTCCTGTTCAGGAAACTGCACCAGACACCTTTTGTAGGGGAAACCATAGCCATGCCTGCTAGGGGCTGGCTACAGGTGTGCCTGATGTAGGGAAGGTTTAAGAGTGAAGGGCGCACATTGGAAGGCCCCTTCTTCTGTTTCATTTTTGGCTTGCTGTACTGACTGCTGCCCTGACGGCTGGCTAGGTCGCTCTGTAAGTAAGGCTTTTCCCTAATAAATTCCCTTGTATTTTTACCTGACTCTGTATTGGTAATTCCCACAATAACCTTTAAGTGAGTGTTGCAACTTAAGAGTCTATAATTTTGTCCACAAGGCAATAGGAGTGGTTTGCAATGGTGGTAAGGAATCCACATTCTAGTTTGGATTCTGACTTTTTTTTTTTTTTTTTTTTTAACACATTGCATCATGACGTCTTTGGGACTTAGATTTCCTGTCCCTAAAAACAAGTGGGGTTTGATGTCTCTTAGCACTCCTACATGCTAGGAGTTTGGTTTCTGAGGGCAGCCTAGAGGATATTAATCTCTAAAGTCCCTGGAAAATTCTTCAGGACATTTGGGTGATGAGGAATTATCCTGGAATGGCTGTCAGTGACAGCTGGGCAAGGCTGTGTGATATGGCTGGCTTCGTGGAGTTGGCAGGCATTCTGCCCAGGACCTGTCTGTCTCCTACTGGTCAGGCAGGGAGGAGATAGGGTTGGAAACTGCCCAGGACCTGTTTGTCTCTCACTAGTCAGGCAGGGAGGAGACAGAGTTGGAAACTGGGAACACAAGAGTCTCGACACTTGCTTTAATTACCTTTGTGACCCAGTTACTTTTGGAAAGGAGGTCCGAGGAGGCTCATCTGCTGTCCAGAAAGGAGCATGTCTGGATGACCATGAAGTGACCTTTCTGTGGACAACTTGCTCAGAATCCACACCTCTGGATGAGGACTGGTGTGGCATGGCTCTATGCTTTTTACAGATGAGCTTTGCCAAGCCAATGAGCCCCAGTGATGATCTGATATTGCATTCTGCTTTGTCCTTGACATTGCTCTTCCCACTCCAACTTTCCAGCTATTTTCCCACAGGAACATTTATTTGCTAAGTCTCACCCTTGCAGTTCCTCATTTCTCACTTTTAAAAAAATGGGATGGTATTTGAATGGTTTTATGTTCTCTCTCTTTATCATCTTTTTTTTTTTTTTTTTTTGGTTTTTTGAGACAGGGTTTCCCTGTGGCTTTGGAGGCTGTCCTGGAACTAACTCTTGTAGACTAGGCTGGTCTTGAACTCACAGAGATCTGCCTGCCTCTGCCTCCCGAGTGCTGGGATTAAAGGCGTGTGCCACCACTGCCCAGCTCTTTATCATCTTTATCCAAGGAATATCTAGGAATTTATGAAGGCATTCTTTGATATGTCAATAGGGAAACTTCACACCCCAAATCACAGGAGGTGTGGTTGACAGGGCTCTCCCCTGACTAGGTAGGAAGTGCCTTACAGGTGAACACATGGAAGCTGTAATGTCCTGCAAGTCCTTGGACATCATGACCCCTCCATTTACACTTTTTCTGTAAAATGTCTCCAGATCTTCAATCCTTTATTTCTGTGTCTAAGACAGGACCATCTGATGCCCTTTCCAACCTCAAATCTAGCCTGGCCAACACTATTCTTGGATCTACTATCTCAAACTCAAAATTCCTTAAGTCTACACACTGGGCTAAGGAACCTCCTTTATCTAATGTAGGTTAGAATGATACAATGTATCTTTATATTTGTTACATGGATTTATTTTCTTGTAGTAAATACTGAATAATGATGTATCCAATGAAGCGGATGAAACATGTGAAGACCTGGATGAGAAATAAGAGAATACCATGGTGTGAGGGGCTTTATTTTCCCATGGTTGGAGGTTGGAGGGGCTTTAGTTTCCCATTGTGGGAGGGAGCTACAGTTTCCACACACTTAATCCAAATAGGTGCTTCTGATACAAGGTCTGAAAAAATCCCGAAGGAATTCACCAGATAAATTTCATTTGTAAGAATGAAGGTCACAAAATACTTATTTTATCTGATGTCACTGTTTCAACTTCTAGGGAAGGATGTATTAGCAAGGCTGTAAACAAATGGACCAGAGGGCTGCTTACAGCCGGGCTTCTATTCACATGTGATTATGAATGTCATTCAATGCTAAGGATCCATTTGATGTCACTGGTGAGTCCTAAAAAGTTTTCTTTATTTTTATTACCTGCTTTGTTCATAAATATGCCTTCTCCCCCATTCCTACCCTAATTCCTTTCTAATTGTTTTTTTAAATCAATATTCCCAGGTTGGTATTTTCATATCTAAAGTATTCCAGTTTTGATTTAAAAAATACAGATGCTCTTTGATTTATAGAGGACTCATAGTCTGATAAACTAAGTAAGTATTCACTGTACGTTGAATGGATTTTTAAGTTCTAAGTTTTAAGTTCTACACCTCAGCTGGTTAGTTTTTGTCCACTTGACCCAAGCTATAGCCTTGTGGAAAGAAGAAACCTCAACTGAGAAACTGCCTCTATCAGACTGGTCTTTAGGGGGCACTTTCTTGATTGATTATTGCAGAGGGAGGACTCAACCCATTGTGGGTGGTGCAACTATGGGCAGGTGGTCTTGTGTTGTATAAAAAAAGCAAGCTATGCCAGTCATGGGGAGCAAGCCTGTAAGCAGGTTCTTCCATGCTTCTGCTTCAGTTCCTGCCTCCAGGTTCCTGCTTCCATTCCTGTCCAGACTTCCCTCAGTATTGGACTATAAAATGGAAGTTTAAGCCAAATAAACTCTCCCCTTTCCAAGTTGCTTTTGCTCATGGTATTTATCATAGCAACAGAAAATCAAACTAAAACTTAGTGGATACCCAACTAATAATGAACAAGTGGGCAACAAATTGGGAAAATAACAAAATGGAACTTTTAACTATAAAAAGTAATTAAAATTGCACACTCATCCAGCTAGAAAGAAATTAGTTTTCAGAGGGCAATACAATATCAACAGAAAGATGCATTCTATAGTTCGTCTTAGACTTGTATAAATTTGATGTCTAAACCATTAACAAAGGTAAGGAAAACAACAGACCAGTGTGTTCATAGAAACAGATCTAACAATTGTGAGTCAGATATGATAGCACACATTTGTAGTTCTTAGAAGGCTGAGACAAGAGGGTTAGGAGTTCAAGGCCAGCCTAGAGTACATAGCAAGTTCAAGGTCAGCTTGATCTAAAAGGGGAAACCCTATCACAAAACAAAGAAATCTGAATATATTATTAAATAAAATTTGGCAGAGTATGGATATTAGTCCATGATATTTCATGAATTTAACTCTGTTTAGAGGAATTTCAAATACAACACAGCTTCCAAATATACTCAGCACTTGCTAAAGAATGATTTTTTATGCCTCTATGAAATACATTGTGCTGAAATCTAATCCCCAATAGGATAGAGGCAGAGCCTTTGAGGGACAGTTATGAGAGCCCTAATGAATGGCATTAGTCCCCTGTAGAAAGAGACCAGAGTGTCATCTTTATGTCATGTGGTATAAGACTATAAGCGGGTAGTCTACAACCAATGGTAGTCCCCAGCAGACCTGGCAACATTGGCACCCCAATCCCAAACTTTTGAGCCATTTGAAATAAGTTTTTGTTGCTTATATGCTATCTTGCCTATGACATTTCATCACAGCATCCTGGGCTTTGGTAGTATTTGAATTCAAATGGTGACTTTATCAACAATGAGTTGGAGGTACTCCTCATTACTCAGGGTTTATTTGCCTTTTTAGTTAACATGGAACAATGGCGACTCTTTCTGGGTATGCATACTGCTTACAAAGTTTGACCCAAGCAGATCTGTACTACTGGTCCCACAGTCTGGGGACAGAGTATTTCCATCACCTCATAAAACTGTCCCAAGGATCCTGGCAACTATTAATTTCTTCCCATTTTGTGAATGTATATAGGATAAAACAGCAATCTTTTGGGTCTTGTTTTTTTTGGGGGGGTTGTTTTTTTTTAACTCAAGGAAAGTGATGCTGAGAGCAGTCCAGGTTACTGTGTGCATTGAGTTTGCACAGACAAGACTTGGACTTTGTCCATCTATTTGCTTGATAAATGACATTTGGATTGTTTCTAGGCTGTGGGGATTGTGAATAAAGCCATGACAAACCTTTACATATGAATTTTTGTGAAGACGTGTTTTCATAAGTCATAGGTAAATACCTAGGAAGGGTAAGCAAAGTCAGCCTCTCTAAGAGGCCACACTCTTTCTCAGAGTAGCTACACCATTTTGCACTCCCATCAACAACAAGAAAAAGTTCCAGCTCTACCATGTCATACCAGTCTTGGCACCACTAGTATATTTTTAGCCATTATGGCATGTGACAGATGCCAATTCCTGATGGTTCCTGAATTTTGGAAAGCAAATAGCTAAATTTTGGAAATGAGAGAATTGTCAAAACTTTTGCCTGGATTCATTTACTTGTTTACTTGGATAACAGGGAATGCATACCTCTGTAAGAAAACCATGAAGAAAAGCAACTTATTCAATCAAAAATAGAGAATGAACAAGGAGGGGAATTCATTTATTAGTACTTAATAAGGGGACTCTAAGATATTGGTGTTATTTATAAATCAAGGTTCTATGTGATTATTTTATGATTAGTTTTGGAACTATAGTCATGAATATAATATATTTCACAATCAAAAATTTTAAAAAGGGGTCAGAAAGACAGCTCAGCATGAGAGCACATGATGCTTTTGCTGAGGACATGAGTTCAGTTCTCATCTCCCACACTGGGAAGCTCATAACCAGGTGCAAGGGGCATGATGGGCTCCGTTGGGGTCTAAGGAGACCTCCACCCAAGTGTGTATGCAGGAATGTGTGCACACATACAGTTAATTCTTTTAAAATAATCATATGTGCTAAACAAATTAAAAAATAATCTTAATTTTTAAAGAAATAAGCTTGACTATATTGAACCACAAAAAGCAACAGAATGCAGAACACTATTTTAAAACTCCTTTTAAAAAAGGGAGTTTCAGCACAATAAGTTGAAAAATTAGTAAAAGTATCTTAGAATTTGAACATAAGAATTTCTTAAACACAAAACTTTCCTTTAAACATGCTTAAATGGAGCTAGGCATGGTGGTATAAATCTGTTATCCCAGCACTGGGAGGTTGAGGCAGGAAGATCATAAGTTCAAGGCCAGCCTGAGTTACACAGTAAGATCATATCTCCAAAGAAATAAGCAAACAAACAACCCAAAACAAAAGGAAAGCTGCTTAATTATTAAGAGCACATCTGCATTTGTTTATAGCCACAGGCCACACTGCTCATCTGTCAGTGCACAAACTCCCAGAGGCAACAGCTACACACATTTGAAAGGCTCCTCACACTAGGGTGGTTCTTAATCAAGGACAAAGAGAAGACTTCTGCTGAAAGCCAAGAGTAGGATGGCCTTTGAGTCAAGCTCTTCACAGACATCTCACCCCTAAACACCTCCACGTCACTATCTAGAGCACACGACTCTAATAGTCTGGTTGTCACTGACACCTTGGCAGGACGTGTTACCTGTGACGACACTGGGGATTTTGGAGAGAAAACTCTTAACTGTTCTGATGGGCACACCCCCTGTCTTGTCATCTTGCATCTTTGTGATGATGTCCTCGATCTGAAAGAGATTGAAGAAAAGACCTGTTAATATTTTTCTTGCACAGTAATAAAAATCCAAGCCTTTATTAAATGGTTCCTGAGTGCATAACAAGAGTGCTAACAACAGGAATTAGGGGCAACCTCCACCCAGTCAGTCAGGAAACAGTGTCAGTGTTTGCTAGGCATGTGGAGGTCAGAGCATAGTTCTGTAGGAACCACCACCTGCTAGTGCATCAAGGGAAAAAGAGAGAAGTGCATTGGGGTTCACAGTAGGATCTGAAATGGGCATTACTATGTACCTGATGAGATTTCTCCTCATATTCAAAGTAAGTTTATATGATAGGAAACTGCCATATTTGATTCCTCCAAAATGGCAGTTTCCTAAGGTTCATCCTAAAATGTTCACATAAACTAATCATTAGGAAGTTTAATCAAGGGCCTTTGGGAGAAAGGCCATAGTGGGCAGCAAAGAGATGGACTAAGAAGGACACAAGTTTGTAGGCATGGGTTCACCAGTCAAATGTAATTTCCTGGCAAGAAATGTTCAGAATAGGATACAGGAATGTTTGTGACAAGCACGTGGATCTTTTTGTTTAGGGGGGTGGAACAGCTAGAGAAGGGGAGGGACTAACGTGTAGGATTGACATAGTTTGGTTCTGTAACCAATAGAAATATCTCTGAACTGTTGGGATGAATTCTCTGAGTAAGACTTTATTGGAAGCACATAACTTTAAAGATAGAAACTTAAGCTATTACTTAATTTCCTCTAGTTTGACATACTATGATTGCACTTCAAGGGAAACTGATTTTCTCAAAGGCATGGGGCTAATAATTGCTTTGGTAGCAACAGATTTGTTGTGAGATACAAAGTTAGGACACACTATAAGATCATTGCCACCATTAAGAGCAGTGAGAATGCCCACCAGGTGTCCACTATACATTATATTCAGCATACACAGAGTGCGCTACTCACAAGTCTTTGATTAGAGCTAGACATGAGATCCCACCTAACCCAGGACCTAGGGCACTGTGTCTTCTGGTTGTCAGGAGAGGAAAACTGGACATCTGTAATCAACACCAATGGCTATGACAGACTTTAATAATGTTCACAGCCATCACCAGGTCCCACAGACACCCAATGGCAGACCCAAGTTAGAATCTAGTCATGGCTTCCAGGGCTCAGGTTTTTAACCCTGAGCTATTCTACTTTTCAACAGGATTCTCAGAAAACTAGCCAAGTGTGGAAGCCATCCTCTGCTGGAAATTTCTTGTTTTTTTTTTTTTCCTGCAAAAGTACTAAGTACTAATGTAGCTCTGAGGCAGAACATTTGTCTAGAATGTAAAACGTCCTACATTCTAACCAAAGCACCACTAAATAAATAAATTAGAGACTGTGAAAGAATCCTAAGGCCCCAGCCCCTCAGATGACAGTGAGTGTTTCATAGGCAGGAGAGTCATTTCCTGCAGCCCGAGAATCTGTGTAGTGTTTAATTATGACAGTCAAAGAAGGAATTTAATCCACAGTCCCATTATCTACCTCAACTACTGCTCGACTTTCTGCTAAACTCAACCAAATAACTACCCTGAGTATCACTCATTAAAGGCTAAGGAAAGCTTTTGCTAGGGGGAAAAAGGTCATATTTAAAAAGTAATCTATGCGTTTGATCTAGTGTGCTGTTTGAAACCAGAAGCATCAGTTACATTGATGGTTGCTGTGAGGAAGCCAGAAAAAAATATCTTTGAGGATTGGCAGGAAGCCAATAATTCAATTCAGTTAGACTTCTGAGTAGGCATTAGATCATAATAATATTCAGTCTCTGCTACTGTGGGCCAGAAGGGAAGAACTGGCTCCACAGAGGAATTCTCCATGGCTCCTTTCTCCTCTGCCCTCTTGCTTCGCCATGTGATGGGACCTCATAAAGACATAGTTACTGAAGAGGAAGACATATATGTCTCATTATGTTAGTCCACAATATGTTAAGAAGCATATTGCTCATCAGAGGTAATAGCCAGATCAAAAGGCCAATCCCGCTGGATGTGGTTGCATGTGCCTGTCACCACACACTAGAGAAAGTAGAGACATTGGCATCCTGAGTTCAAGACCAGCCAGGCTACAGAGTGAGACAAAAAGTAAAATAAAAGGCAATAACAAAAAAAAACTGCCCATTCCTCACTGGACTGTAAAGGGAATTGACTGTGTTTTGAGCAGTTTACAGCATAGAACTTTGGAGAAAGAACTCTGCAGTGTCCTATGCCTGACTCTGTGGTAGTGTTGATACATTGACCTTTGATCATGGAACTAATCTGGCTGCTGTTCCTGAACACAGTGTGGACTCAGGCTTATCATGTACTTATGTCTGTGTGGCTGTGCTTACCAGCTTTGCTATTGGCCTCAGAGTTTTGATGTCCCAAGGAAGATATGAGGCATCTTCAGGGAAGAGGACCAAGCCCATATCGTAGTCAGTGCAACCTTGGCTTCCCTGCTCACTCAGAAGTAAGAAACCCATGTTTCTATGCTACTGACTCAAGGATGTTTACTTTAAAGCAAAATATAGTAAGGATCTGACAAAAGGTACTTTTCCAAAATTGTCAAAGCCATAATAGATGTTTGGCTGGCAATCAGAATGGATGCATCTTAGATTTAGGATGCCTTTGGAACCAAGCCCTTTTAAGAATGTAGAAACTCAATATATAGTATTCACCATCTACTTTAAAATCTACTTTAAAATATAGGCTGTCCTGGTTTAGGTTGCTTACTCTACTGTGTGTTAGATAAGTAGACAAGTGTTTGGTAGCTCTGCTTGATGCTGGAGCATCACTTGCTACAATAACACTCTCTCTGAAGTTCCTTGTCATGTGTTTTGGAGAATTACCAAGAATTTACAAGAAGGCCCTAGGAGCTTATAAGAACACTGACAAGAATTTTCAAACATCTACTTCATGATTATCTGCCCTAGGTATCTTCAATAGATGTCTAATTTGTTCCTCAGTCTTCAATGTTCTTTAGCAAAGATGTTAACAAGGAGACCCAGAAGGTCTCAGAGCTAGTAAGTGACAAATATGGTATTGCTACCCAAATCTGCCTGGATCCAGTGCATTGCCAGTATCTATAAAATGGAAAGTTCACCATCCTTTTGGATCATCAAGAAACCCTAGCTACCACCCTTCTTCATCTCCCTGGGGATGGGGAGACAGATGCGGACTTACTTAATTTTCCTGCTCAGTTGTATCTCACTCCGACACCTTTTGTTCGCCAGGAGTAACACAGTAAGTTCCCTGACATCCTTCAATATGAAGACCTGTGTCGTAGGGGGTGTGTTTGGACCTATGTGCCCCTGTGCCAATCAAGGAGCAGGTGGCCCCTATCTGACAGCCAGGTGAAGCAGAGAAACCAGCTTGGCTGGTTCTGCCTGGGTGAGCCCCAGTAATAAGGGTGTTCTTCTCCAAGGAGCTCAGCATCCAGCACAGATAAACAGGTACAAGATTTTCCCAAACAGAAGGACAGCAGCCATTGCACTAGTCAGAGGGCTTTCTTTTACAGAAGCTATAGACAATTCACTGAATTAATTCTGAGTGGGAGGGAGGAAGAGTGACCATCTCTTTGGAAATGGAAGCCACAGTGGAACTGTGAGACTGGGCTGAGATCTAGAGATTCCCACCGCCTCTCTGTGGCTCCACATCCCTGAACATTACTATCCCATCTCTACAGTTAGATGCGTGATTACTAAGTGGATTATTGGGTTTGAAAGTAGGAGAGGCTGCTCTGACCTGCCCGGTGCTCAACTATATCTGAGGGGTGACAGCTCTGAAGGCTGGAGTTGGGTTTGGGGAGGATTGGGGAGTCCTGATGTTTTTATAGACTGCATCTGGCAGATGCTATCAGAAACCAGACACAGATGTAGCCCCAAGAGGCCCTGGCACTGGCCCTTCTTGGTCAGCTCAGGCCTGCTCGTCTCTGCCTTTCTGGATGACTGTTCTGTCGGAAATGACAAAGGGCTCATATTAGTATTATTTGTGCAATTTAATGATCCAATGAACTAATTTATTTATCTCATGCATTGTTTCCTCAGTAGAGGATTAAACAAAAATGTCAAGTGTGGGAAAATTATAGTACAATTATTGAAAAGAAAAATGCCTACAACTCCAGGGAAGGAAGTTATAAATAAAAAATATATAAAAGTTATAAACATATAAATAAGCTGATGCCCCGTGTCTCTGACATGGAGATCTTTTCATCCAAATATTTCAGCTTGACTTTGCAATTGGCTGCTTCTTTCTACTTTGGCTCTTGCATTTAAATAAAGACCTAGTCTTTCCTTATGTTCACAAATGAACGAAATTTATTAGAGGCAGGAACCTGAGCTAGATGACAGTCACATTTCACAAATGTAGTTGTTTCACTGACATGATCAGTCCCATCTGGCTCTCAGAAGATTAGAATGATATATATATATATATATATATTATATATATATATATGTGTTGTGTGTGTGTGTGTGTGTGTGTGTGTGTGTGTGTGTATACATATATAACATATTTAAATAATACATATACATTACATATAATATGTATATATCATAAATACACATAATATTAATATATGCACATACACACAACATATATGCATAATAACAACAGGTATACATGGCATATACATATAAATATATATATACATATATACGTATTATGTATATTTAAATAATACAATTGTTATTTATCCAGCTCTTAAATATATTTAGGTCCACCTAGTCACTTTTGATGCCAGGCCCTGTGTTAGTTTCTGTAGTTAAAAAGTCAGGTAGGTGGGCTGGGAAGACAGTTCAGTGGGTAAAGTGCTCGTTGAACACGTCTAGCACCCAAGTTTGAACCCTACAACTTAACATAAAGCTGGGATAGCAGTGTGCATCTGTAACCCTAGTGCTCCTATAGTGAGGTGGAAAGCAAAGACAAAGGATTCCCAGGTAGAAGAATGGGCCAGTTACTCTGCCAATATACAGCAGTGAACAACTATGGAAAACCCTGTCTCAAACAAGGTAGAAGATGAGAACTAATGCCCAAGGTGCTATCCTTCTACCTCCACATGTGCGCCAGGACACACACCCACCTGTACCCATACACGCGGATACTCATCCACAGGCACATCCACCTACACACTTCCTACATATATACTCAGACATTGTATACGCAACACAGAAGAACCAGGCAGAAGAATTCATTCTTGGTCATAATGGATTAATACAATTAGTGATTCGGGGATCCAGGCTTGTGGTTAAGGATGTGTTGGAGACAGCTGGGCCAAAGAAGTGAAACACTAAAGGATTCTACTTCAGGAGGCTCCTGGCATGGATTCCATCACAACTCACCACCTTTTTTTTTTTTTTTGCCACACCAGCTCAAGGATTGAAGGGCATTTTGGGATTCCATCTTCTAGCTATTGCAATGCTTGTAAAGAGTTTTGAGGGAAACTGACTGTTTGAATCACTCTGTTGGCAATGACAATTACAGCAGCCTGCAGACTTTTCCTCTAGGAGCAGCTGACATTGCTACAGTGGCTCATTTCTAGGAGAGGCTTCACATTTCTGCTAACGGTGGGAAAAAATGGGGAGAGTTTCTAATTGTTCCTCTAGTAAGGAAAAGCGCGTTCTTTTCTAGAAGACCCCATGTCTTCTCAAGTCTCAGGCCAGAAAGGAGTCACCCAAAGGAGGATGGGGGGGGAAAGGTACTTTGCTTTTCCAGCCCCTGTACCACATGGAGGCAGGGAAGGAAGATAGAAATGGGGTTGGGCTAGCCAACTAGTACTATACGCCCCCCCACCCCCCGCCATGGTTATAGACGCTCATAAAAGGACAGGCAGGCAGGCCCTGTTTCCTCTCTTTTCTACAATGTAACTTGCATGATATTCTTGAAAGGAGAAACGTGTGCATTTAATAGCATTGCTTAAAATCTATCTACAGTGTCCTAGAGTATCTTGTTACAAGCTCTGCAAGACCCCCTCTCTTTTCTTCATTTCTGTTATCATGTCAATTTGTATTTGTGTTTCCCATTAGACTGTTTTGATCATCACTGAGTCCACATTAATATTAAGTGTTCAGCAAATATTCATTTAGTGGATACAACAATAAACAGGTGAATGAATGAGTAATATACTCTTAAAGGAATTTGCCTCGAATGCCAGCAATGAATGGGACTCAACACATTAAAGAGCCTTGAGGGTACCATAATGTCACTTACTCAAATTCAGTCTAAAGTAAATTTGGTATTTAATTTATACCAAAGCCTCTTGCTTTGAGACAGAGTTCCATAAAAAGACATTGCAAAATTTCATAAATTTTAGTAACTATGTTGAAGGAAAATCTCCACAGGCACCCAAGTGTCATCTGAGACTGGAGCTGGATTTCCAAGGATTGGACCTGGAATGAACTGGGCTGTGCCAGGCAGTTAGATGAAAACCACCAGTTGCTTTGAGCTATGGGTTTAAAATTACCACATGTAGTGTTTCATAAGTTACCTTCATGAGAACATTTAACTGAAGAGAAACACAGGAAGAATGGCATGACAGGACAGTGACTGGGTAGCTTCCTGACACTTCAGGGAAAGCATCTTTGCCTTGAGCTTGGTAGGAGGGCTGAACTGGAGGCAACCTGGTCTTTTTTTTGTATAGGAATCTGTTGTTACTCTGAAAAACAAGAGGGCTGATTCCTCAGGAGGGCTGTGGGCTGCATGGACTGGAATGTCTGACTGTAAAAGGCCAGCAGCCATGGATGGAGAGCAGAGGACACTGGCCAGAGAAGCATCCCAGCACTTCTGAAGACCCCAATTCTTCATTAGCATCTCCTCAATGACCCTGATTTGTATGTTGTCTGCTTCTTGACATCTTTTCTTTACTGAGTAACAGTGTGTGTGTGTGTGTGTGTGTGTGTGTGTGTGTGTGTGTGTGTGTGTGTGTGTGTGTGTTGGGAGTAAATGGCTCAAGGACACATGAGATTCTCAAATAGTGAGATTAGTAGCAGGAAAGCCAGGTGTCCTTGCTCCATACCTGGCTGCTTGGATCTCCTTTCTGGTGTGGGGTGGGGAGTGTTTCGTTGAGTGGGTGTAGAAAGTGGGCCCATATCATGTGCATGATAGTTTAATATACAGTATGAAAGGTAGAAAATACCCTTTTCCAACAAATGAGCATGGCCTACTCCCTGAAGCCCAAGAGCATGTTATCTTATGTGGTACCAGGGTCATGTAATTAAAGGTTAGGGGCTTTGAGGTGGGAGAGTGTCCTGGATTTTTCAGGTGTGTCCCATTTATTCATAGCTCTTGACAGCATAGGGCTTTCCTAATTATAGTTGGCCAGAGCATGATGTGACAGTTGACGAGGGTCAAAGACACAGGATTTCCCACTTTCAAACATGGGAGGGGGAGGGGAAAGGATTTGAAGCTAAGGAATGCAGGCAACCTTTGGAAGGACACAGAGCCTCTCTGGGAACCCAATAATACCCTTGCAAGCCTGTTTATTTTAGCAGAGAAACCTAGTTCAGATGTCTGATCTTTGGAATTCTGAGAGATAAATTTTATTATTTAATTAAGCCACTAAATTTGACATTTACTATGATCATAATAGAAAACAACTACAAACTGTGCCACCCCACCCACCAGACTAGAAAATGTTTGATATTCTGTATTGTTTCCAAAATCAGGTTAGTACACCTCCTGGCAGTAAGCGGAGAACCTTCCTACACTGCTTTCTGTCATTTTGAACTGTTCAATGGACAAACCAGTAGTCAGCCAGGACTTGAGGCAGCCCATGTGGGGAAGATGGGCAGGAGGGCAGCTGGAATGTATCCATTTATAACTTGACACGACTTACTCCATGGCCTTCTTGGTACCTCGGACTGGACCCATCAGAGGGTATTCAGGTGTTGCTGTGACCCATAAACTCCAGCATCCCATTCCACACAGGCAGAGACTAAGATCCTTTCCCCTTTCTCATTTCAGATTTTATATAGCTACATTTTCCAACCTACCATGTCACAGAGAATTGAACATGAAGGCCAATATAGCAACACAAACCAGATTATTCAGCTGGCACTATAAAGTGCTCCAAATTTGAGCTCGAGTGCCTTTATGTTGTCTTTTTACAGAAACATTGAAGTCTCAACATGCATTTTTTGCCTCCCCCATACTACTGCTGAAAGTGCAATGGCCTTGTTTTCAAAGAAAAATGAGACTATCCATCAAACTGGAATATTACTAAGATTTCTCCCTCATGGGGAAGAGCAAGGAACACAAAAACGGTATCCTCTCTCTGACCTCAATGACCCTCTGGACTCTGGAATAGCTAACCCTTCTTGGCTCATTTCCTCCCAGTCCATTTCTCAGCACCTTTTCCTTCTCCAGACTCAAGAACTGGACATACGTGGAGGAAGCACGTTTAAAGGCTGGAACAATTTATACAGGTCATCCTTGCCTGGCTTCCCATGCTACAGAGAAGATGCCAGGCTTCTGCAGTGGAAGGGCCTCTATCATTTGGCATTAAATGGCTTTTCCAGAACCCCTCCAGCCCTCTGTGCCCTGGGCATTCTCATCTGCAGAAACCCGCATGCATTCTTTCTTCCTTGATCCTACACAATACATCCTCCCTTGCAAACTCATCCTGGGCTCTCTGAAGCAGCCTATTGCTATCAGCTGGCATGGTTTGGGTATGGTTTGAACATGAGCAGTTAAAGCCCGTG
Organism: Cricetulus griseus; assembly: GCF_003668045.3. Classification (NCBI taxonomy): domain Eukaryota; kingdom Metazoa; phylum Chordata; class Mammalia; order Rodentia; family Cricetidae; genus Cricetulus; species Cricetulus griseus. The sequence goes on from NC_048598.1 coordinate 120,742,889, forward strand.
GGTTAGAAGCTCAGCCCCTTGTGTGATAGTGTCAAGAGGTGGTGGGCCCTTTAAGAGGCAGGGCTAGGGGACATAATTAGGTAATTAAGAGCAACAGGAAAGGGTTACCACAGTTCTTATTGGATCTCCATTAGTTCCTGTAAGAGTGGGTTGATTAAAAAAAAAAAAAAAGTAAACCTGGTCACATAACCTCTCTGGGTCCTGTCTCATCATGTGAACCTCTCATAGGGCTTCCACCATCTGCCATGAAGTCTCACCAGATGCTGGTATCATGCCTTTGAGACCTCAACACTATGCACTAAATCAAGCCATTTGCTTTATGTGTGGGCTAGCCTCAGGCATTTTGTCATAGTGAAAGAAAACAGACTGATCCAATGCCTCATATTCCAGGTTCCAATACACAGCAAGAGAATCAGGAGGGCTTTGCTGCCCCCAGGGAGCATCCTGCAAGAGGGAAGCTCATGTCTTCCTGGAGGAAGGATGCATTATACAATCCCAGGGGCTTTAGATATTTTTAGACTTCTAAGTCCTGTTCCTTTTGTAATCATGGACCAGTAGAGAATCTTATTCTTTATCTCCCAAGAAAATTGAGTTTAATAAAGTATGTATCTATCTGATTTGATTCTAAAACTAATCTGACTAAGAAGAAGCCTGAACAACCCTAAGCTGTATTTGACGGACTGTAAGGCCCACTCTCAAAATCAGTAAGATAAACACCAATATCTGGTGATGAACTCTGTGTGGCTCTTGGGAGAGTGGCAGGGTCACTTGCCAATTATTTCTGTTAATCACAAAGATTAAGTGGCTTTTATGGCCTGTCTCCCTGAGCTTTTCTGCAAGAGAAAGACAAACAAGCATGAGTGAACACATGGGCAGGGCCTTGGAGAACCTGGGGAATCCAGGCTCCACCTATGGGGTATATGGCTGTGAGCCAGGCTACCATTCAGTTATTAAGTGTTTCCAGTCTCTGAAAATGTCATATTAGCAGGTATGCTGCTACTTATTCCCTCCAGCCACCCAGAGGGTGAGGGGGAGAAATGTTACAAGTAGAGTTTGAGTGATCTTATTTCTATAAGGTAGGGTCTTCCTATTCTCTTTCTTCATCTTGTAAAATTCAGGAGCTTAGGGGACCAAAAGGAGAGAAGGAGCAATGAAAATTCAACAGGCCACCAGATTGGAAACCTGACCCTAATAGTTTGGAAGGGGTAGTTTTGCCTTCTTATGAGAAAGGCTTTTAAAGAGCCCAGGGAAGGGTGTTGACTAGGGAAATGAGTGGTGAGGGCAAAAAGCAATTCTAGAGCAGAATGACATTAAAAGGCCACATCCCATGTGTAACTTCCACAATGGTGGTTCAACCTGCTATCCAGGAACTTCCTGCTGAATTGGTACTCTTACCAATTTTTTTGTGAATCTCCATGTTTTATGGATGGGATTGTGCCCTTCCAAGTTCATGTATTGGAGCCCTAACTTTCAGTACTTTAGAATATGATATTATTTACAAGGAATGTCTTTACAGAGGTATAATGCTTGACACGTTATCAATGTGGAGCCTCACACAATAGAGCCGGAATTATTACAGAAAGGAGAAACTTGCATGACAAGATAGGCATGAATATAGGAATAATGGTATGGGATGCAAGGAGAAAACAACCCAAGAGAAGGGGTTTGGGATATGCTGTGGTTTGAAGGTTCATGTGTTGAAGGCTGTGTTTCCAATGAAATACTCAGAGATAGGGCTTTTGGATCATGATTGGTTTGAGAGGGTTCTGACCTAAATCAATAGATTAAGCCTGCTTAGAGGCAGTGGGTCACTGGAACATGCCCTTGAAGGATATATCTAATCCCAAGTGCTGTTCTCTGCCTCTCTGCTTCCTGACCACTATGAAGTGAGCAGTATTTCTCTGCCTTATCCTTTTAGTAACGTATTTCTACCCTTCCGCTGTTTAGAAGCAATGGAGACAGTTGAACATTAATGGAAAGCTCTGGAACAATGAGCCACAATAAATACTGACCTTCAGTATTATGTCACAGTTATAGAAGACTGACTGACACCAGATAGATCCAAACTCCAAGAGGGAACTACCCTATCAAGACATGATTTGGAACTTTCCAGTCTCCAGAAATACCAGTTTCCATTATTTAGGCTACCAGAGCTTGTGACAGTTATGGAAGCCCTGCAAACAAATATACTCCTGAAATTACTTTACAGATCACAGAAATGAATTTTTCCAATTATTTTTAATACATTCCCCTCCCTTTCTGTCCCTCATCTCTTCACCCCATTGCCTCTTCTTACACCACACACACACACACACACACACACACACACACACACACATGAATGCACACACACACACACACACACACACACACACACACACACACACAGGCACGCACATCCCACACATGCACATGTTTAATGCTTAATTATTTCCAAGTGAGATCATGTTTCATGAACGAATTTGACTTCCTGCACATTGCCCATTTCCTAGGGAATCACACAGCATACTGCTTCAAGGATGTGGTTTTTGGAATGTTCACTCTGTGCCTGATGTCAAGGATGAGAGTGAGGACTGGATTCATTGGCCAAAGCAGGCCAGGGGATTAGACACTGAAGGAATCCTCTCCAAAATCCCCCATGGTGGTTTTATTACATGTGATTTGGGATAGGTCCCAAGAGCATCACATCTTTTTGTGGGGGAGGTTCTCCAGTCTCTTCATGAAAAGATTTGATGAGCATTATATAGAAACACAATTTGTACAGTTTTACACAAACATCATTCATTTCCCTGAAACCCAAGTGTCTCTGTGAGCTCTACTTGGGTTTCTGGGCACTTCAGTCCTGCTCAACACATTCCTGCTGCCAGCAAGGGTGACGATCCTGTGGAGAGAGGAGGGAGGAGTTAAGGAGGAAGGTACAGAGATGTGACTTGTCTATGAAGTGGCCCTCACTGCTTACCTGTCCCCGGAGTTTCCCTAGTTGTAAGGCTTCCGTTGTGCATAGATGAAAGATGTGGAGCTCTGGGAACAGCCACACCTGGCTTCCCTATGAAAGACCTCTGCCCCTTAGCCCTTTCTTTCTCAAGTTTGTCTCCTCTTCCTCCTGTCGGCGGCTTCCCCGATCCCCACCCCCGGCGGCTTCCACTTCCCCCGCCACCCCGCCGCACGCCCAGCCCTAGAACGAGCACCAGGTGGGCTGGCCCGAGAACGAGCACCAGGTGGGCCGCACGAGAACAAACACCAAGTGAGCCGGCCTGGAGCCCTGCCCCTGAGCCCCCGCCCGATGAGAAACACTCCGTCCCAAGGTCTCCGCCCCCAAGGTCAGCCATCTGGACGTGGAGGGAGGGGGAATTGAGTCTGTTGTACCAGACACCAGACCTTGAGAATATGCTGATCTGGAATGGCTCTGTGTCTCATTTGAACCATCCAATAGAAATGATTCTGTATTTCGCCTCATTTGAAAGACTCTATGTTTCACCTCATTTGAATAACTCTGTACTTTGCCTCATTTGAATAACCCTGTATAGCGCCTCATATACATTGACCAATGGGAATAGCTCTGTACAATGCCTCATTAGAATTATCCAATAGAATCCCTGCTCCTAGCTTGCGCCTTTTTCCCTATATAAGGACCCCTTTCCCTTGGCTCGGCGCGCTTGGCCTCAGAAAAGCTAAGTCGTCCGGGTACCCGTCTCCTAAATAAAGCCTCTTGCGGTTTTGCATCCAAGCTCGTGGTCTCGCTGATTCCTGGGTGCGGGTCTCCTTCTACGAAAGTACCTCTTCGAGGGTCTTTCACCTACAGGCACATCCACCCTTGGGGAGAAGTGGGGTCAGCGTGGGTATTAAGGGTGATGACCAGACATTATAGCATTTTTGGAGAAGGCTAGCTCTGTTAAAAACAGAGGTGAGCTTTCTTAAAATATCCTTTGTGTCTCCCAGGGCCCTCCTGTCAGATGCCAATAACATGTCACTTTAAACCATCCCTGGAGCATGCAGAACTCTGGGGAGCAGGGAGGTAGAGGTTTTGGGGGGTATTGATGGGATGGAGAAGGTCTTGAACAGTCTGTCCTGCTGGTGATGCATATGCAACTGGAGAGGGGTTTCTGTTATGTGATAACAACTTCTGACAGCTAAAAAGCCTTTGTCAACAGGTAGGTCATTTGGGGATGGGGAGATGTGATGAGAATGGAAATCTCTTTCCCTCTCCCTCCCCTCCCTCTCTCCTTTTCTCTCTCTCTTTTCCTCTCTCTCTCCCCCTCCTCTATGTATGTATGTATGTATGTATGTATGTATGTATGTATTTATGTATGCGCAAATGTATGCATGTACAGGCATGCATATTACTTTGCATGCCAGAGATGAAACTCCGTTGGTTGTTGGTTGGAGTGTGGTAGCTTCCCTGGTAGGGACAGAGGAGGCCTTGGGGAATGTGATGACAGGTGTGCCTGCCTCCCCAAGGGTATGAGCATGATGGGAAGGGCCTTTTCTGAAGCACACAGTTGGGTGACTGTGGTAGGGCCCAGAGCAAAGCATTTCAAGGCTTGTACCTCTGCCCCAGGCATAGAGCAGAAAGTGCATGGAGCCAGGGTGGTAGTGGAGATGGGTTTGGACACTGGGATGGACCAGTGAGGGACAGTTATTGGTGGATCCTGTGTCCACAGGACAGAGGAAAGATGACCAAAGAGCTGAAGAGTTTGAGCCTTTGTAGACACAGGTATGTCAGACTTCCATCAAATCTCAGGGATATGCCAGTATGATCACACCATGTTGGTCCCCAAGCTGCTGTCCTGCTCTGTGACTAAAGATGGGGGCTGCTGCCTTCCCAAACCTCTGTTCAGAGTCCAAATAGCTCAGGTAATAATTTCCAATCAGACAGTTTTGACTTTATTCAGGTTATATTTTTCATAAATCATCATTTACTGCAAAGAACAGTCCAATTGTTGCTCAAACTTTAAGTGGGGTGGGGCTGGTGAGATGAGGATCTAACCTAAGATCACATAGGCTGGACCCCATGGACCAAGAGGACCCTCTGACCACTCACAGTGAGATGAAACCCTCTCTCTCTCTCTCTCTCTCTCTCTCTCTCTCTCTCTCTCTCATTTCACAGGGTGAAATGGCAATGTTGTCCCCTCAGAGGAATTCTTCATTCCTGTATCAGGGAGAACAGAAGGTGCCACACAGTCATATAACTAGGGGCAAGTCCCAAGGGCTTCTGTGCCTCAGTTTCTTCTTGCAAAATGGAAGAGTACTGCTGTAGCAGCATCTAACCTTGCCAGTGTATTTGTGTTAGTGGCCACATCCCTTTAGGGGTGGCTTCAGGTGTGGATAGAACCGGAAAGATAAGATCTCTCTCTCTCTCTCTCTCTCTCTCTCTCTCTCTCTCTCTCTGTCTGTCTTTCTCTCTGTCTGTCTCTCTCACACACATACACTCTCTCTTGGGTCATGGACTGGATTGGAAGGGCAGAGAAAGGCTGCATTGGCTCTTCATATTTATCTGTATAAAACACCCATTTTCATTTATCTTGGGTCTAGTGAATTCATTATTTCCCCACCTTCATACTGTGCCTTCTAAATCCTTCCTACCTCTTAAGTCTCCCTGATTCCCTCCTCCAGAATACAGCCTGCCTTATCTTCCCAGGAATACATGGGGTGTCATTGTCCCCAAAGAAGATGTGTTCCTGATGCTCCTTGTCTGCTGTCACAGCCACTGTTCTCTCTCAGACAGGGATTGGAGAGGGAAAACTGCCAGGTTTGTGTGGGCAAAGGGGGTATCTGGGGAATTAGGCCCTGGCTTCTTCCCTTAAGGAGCAGGTATTTGCAGAACATCTCGCTTGTCCTTGTTTCCCAACATCCCTAAGGAGAAAGGAACCCAGGTCCTGCTTCACAACGAGTGAGACTGTGACTGCTGGCAATGGGCCAGGAAGTTGCTTCCACTCAAGTTCCAAATGACACCACATGGCAGCACTGCTCCCATTAGGCCATGGGTGATGCAGGTGGTATGATGACCTGCACTGGCCTCACTTCTCTCTCTTGCATCAGTTCCAAGTTCAGATGGGAAACACAGGTATTATTAAATGGATGTTCTAAAATCCAAGTGACAAGCCTTGAGTTCACAGCATGAAGGCAAGCCCTGCACCTGGATTGAAATATGGCCAACCCCCTCCCCCCCCTCTCTCTCTCTCTCAGCAAAGCTTGTGAGGCTCCACAGGCTCTTCCTGACATGGTATGCCATCTGGAGCCTATAGGAGCTTAGCTCAAGATGTTCTCAAGGAGACCTGGTCCTGGCAACAGACTAATGTCTGCCAGATGGTTTCCTCAGCCAAGGAGGAGCTAAGGAGCTCCCAGCTGCCTACCAAGTAGCTCAGGCTAAACTGTGTCTAGCCTGATGCAGAGCCAAGAGTCCCTCTGGTTAAATAATTCACTGCTGTCTCTGAGTGTGCAAACACAGCCCTGTCTAACGCAGGCTGACAGGTGATTTCACACATCATTTAACTCCTTTGCAGTGCCCAGGAATGTAAGAGATTAGATAATCAGAATAATTCCACATTGGCAAAATGCTATTTTTTCCTCTAAGGAATGAAATATTATAAAACTGAATTGAAAAAAGAAGCCCTTGCCTTGTTAGCCCACACAGAAACTAAAGTCAAGCATTTATTACAATAGTGAGTTGCATGCCTCCTCTTCCTGCCCTCCACCAAGGACAGGGCATCCTAAAGAGACTCAAGGCCAGTGGGAAGCTCCACGTGAATACTTCAAAGAAAGAACCTGGATGTGGTGAAAGAAATAGAGGAAGAGAATGAGTGAAAAGTAGAGAAAGAAAGAAAATGATGTCCACAGAGCTGGGGAGATGGCTCAGTCAGTAAAGTAGTCAGCATGCAAACATGAGGACCAGAGTTCAATCCCCGTCATTCACTTGAAAGCAAGGCACATGGAGTTAAGACTGGAACCTCAACCCTAGACAGGTGGAGACAGGAGGATCCCTGGAGCTTGCTGGCCAGCCGGTATAGCCAAATTAGTGAGCTTCAGGTTCAGTGAGGGACCCTGTGTCCAAAGTTAAGAGGCAGAGTAGTGAATTAAGGTGAAGAGACACTCAATAGCAACCTCCACATGAATGTGTACACACACACACACACACACACACACACACACACACACACACCAGTGATCACAAAATAAAATAACAAGTACTTTGACCCTAGAATCTTAACCTAAAAGGGACCTGAAAATCCCATGCAAACATCCCCCCCCCTCCACTGCGATACCATCTTGGAAATTCAGGGTGCCTTGGTGGCCTTTGCTCTCAGCATGATTGCCTCCAGTAAATAGTTCCTTGAATTCAGCCTTCTATAATAAAAGCTCAGCTGAATCTTTCACACTACAAAGCAGAGGCCCCAAGACCTTCAGTATATAGATGGCACAGTGATCATGAATGCTTGCTGCTTTTCCAGAACACCCTGTTTGCCTCCCAGTCCTATGTGATAGCTCATAACTGGATGCAACTCCAGTTTCAGGGGATACAACAACCTCTTCTGGCTTCCATGGGTATGTACACATGTGTGGCACACACACACACACACACACACACACACACACACACACACACACACACAATCTTAAAAAAAACCAAGAATATACAGTCTAATGGCTTTGCATTAATTCCAATTTATAAATGAAATCTAGACTTATTTCATGTGTGGTGCCAGGGAAGGAATCCAGAGTCCTGTGCACATCAGGTGAGTGTTCTACCACTGAGCACCACCCTAGCCCTCCACAGAAATGTTGACATCTGGTCATTGTAACAAATAGCTTGATTTTCTTGAGCAACAAGGTGGATATAAGCTTTGTGACAATTACAGCAATAAGCCAGGGCAGTTGGTACAGGGAAACAATTCAGGTGGCTCCCACATCCCACCTTGAATTTGTATGACCTGTACTTTAGCCAGGAAACCTTCTCTCTAGGTCCAGGAGAGTCCTAGGCGAACCAGATACCTTGATGCCATCCCTCTGTGCACTGAGCCTGCAGATGGGTTCTGCTGAAAGTCCTGGCTGGCTTCAGCCAGCCCTGTGTGTGCGTATGTGCTGTCAGTGATAGACTAATTAATTGGAGCAGAGGAGGCCCTGCTTCAGGGTACCCCTCCCCCATATGGCTCTGGAAATCACATCGAGGTACCAAAAGTTGCATCTTTGGCTGGAAAATGAAGCATATCAAAACCCTAAAACTAGCTCTCGCCTCAGAAAAACCCCTTACAGGTATAGATAAGAATGAGAATGGAACCCTGATGGCCCCATCTGGCCAGATGCCTCTGGCTTTCATGTGGAGCATATATGAAAAGGTTTGTTACCCCTCCTGATGAGCATACTATTGTTGAGTTTAGACATGGGCCCTGTGGTTCTGAAATTAAATGCCCCGTCACTAACATAGATTTGAGAGTTCCACTTAGCTAAGGTCCATAAAAAGTTAATGTCCGGTAGAGGACTCAGACTCAGGAAGATTCAAAGCAAGGGCTTTTTCAACCTCTTTGTACAAAAGAGAGAGATGGGCGGCACCTAAGGCTCCCCATTTCCCCATGCCTCTGTGCTGAGTGTTGTTACTGCTTGAATGTACCCTCCAAATTCTCATGCTGGAAACTAGGTCCCCAACACCATGGTATTGGGAGGTGAGGCTTCTTAAAAAGAGATCGTGGGTTCATAAGGATGGAATGAAATTAATGAATAGATTAATTCATTAATTAATGGATGTCATTAATATGGAAGTCAGTGACTATGAGAGTAGGTTCTTACAAATAGGTTTGCCCTTGTGTGTGTGTGTTTCTTGAACTTACTGGCTTGCTTTTTTACTTTCCCAGCATAGTACAACAACATAGCATAAGGCTCTCCCTAGGTGCCGGTACCACCCGATGCAGTTCCCAGCCATCAGCATCATGAGCTAAATAGAAAACCTTTGCTTTATAAGTTCCCCAGTCTGAGGTAGCCTCTGATAGCAACAGAAAATGGACCCTTAGCACAGCAGCGCCCTTGTTTTGGTCCATATTGTTTTACTTTCACAGAATACCTCATATTGGGAAATACTGGGAGCCTACTTTTTTGGAATTTCAGCATATACTGAAGACCAGCTGAGACATTCAGCTTCATGGACTGAACAACTATTAGATTCTTAGACCTTTTGATGGTAGACAGTTATTTTTGGACTAGCTGGACCACAGCTTGTAAGCCATTTTAGTAAATCCCTTTTCTCTCTCTCTATTCATTCTATAATTTCATTCCTCTAGAGAACCCTGACTAATACAAGTTACTTTGGTCATGGTGTTTTAGCATAGCAACTGAATAGTATAACTAATACAGTATAAACAGTAAAGGGACCAGCTCCCCATTTCGGCAGCCATAACAGCCGAACACGTACTTGCCTGACCTTGTCTTGGTCACTAGGAGGTCAGATGCCTTCCTGGTGGCAAGGAACCAATCAGAAGTTAGTTGGTGGTGCTATGCTTTAAGGCTCTGGGTGTGCTTTACGGACAAGTGCATAGCAATGACGCGCAGAGCATAGCAACCACCCTGGGAGGGCCTATGGGCCATAACAACCAGTTGACCAATGAATGCATGGCAAACCCTCCAAGCCTGGAGGCACAGCAATCCTGAGCCTGTGCGTACCTCTAGACACTCCCCTTACGCTGCCCTAAAAGATCTCTATGCAGTGGCTTTGCAGCATCTTTCCTAGCCATCCACAATGGTGGATGGATGGAAGGCCCGAGCTAACATGGGGTTAGCTCATTAAACAACTACAATCAAGCTTTTGCCTCTGCATGGTGATTGGGGTGGCTGCGGTCCCAGACCAAGATCCTGGGGGCCTGAGCCTCCAGGGGTCTTTCAACAGTAGTAGTTAGGGTTTCTATTGCTGTGAAGAGATTCACAATTTCAGAGATTTAGTCCATTATCATTGTGGTGGGAAGCATGGCAGCATACAGGCAGACATGGTACTGGAGAGATAGCTGAGAGTTCTGTATCTGAATTGGCAGGCAGCAGGAAGAGAGAAAGACACTGGTTTTGGCTTGAGCATCTGAAACCTCAAAGCTCACTTTGACACGCTTCTTCCAACAAGTCCATACCTCTTAATAGTGCCACTCCCTGGTGACCAAGCATTCAAATCTATGAGCCTATGGGGGCCATTCCTATTCAAAGCACTACAAGGGCCAGGGATATTCACATTCAAATAGTGCCAGTCAAGATGTGGTCCTGTCCATCACTGGTCCATCATCATTCAGTCCCATCTTATAAGGTGGTCTTACAAGGAACTGTGTAAAATCTCTTTCCAGCAGATAGGTTTCCCCTTTGCCTGGCACAAGTCTCCCAGCCTTTTCCTTCGCAGCATAAAATTCATAGAGAAATCTTTATTTCAACAGTCTGATAGACTGAGGGACTCTTTTTAGAGTGTGTCTTTATTCTTCCAGGACAGTTACTATATTATTTATTGTTACTTCATCAGTAATGTCACTGAATGTTTACTGTATGCCTGGGTCCTGGACCAGATGCCTTTGAGATAGAGATACCATTGGTCCCAACCATATACCAGGGACTGAGACTTGGCGAGGTTAATCAACTAGCTCAAGGTTATGTAACATGTATAAGTAGCCAGAGCTCAAACCCTGGCCTGCATCTTGTACTTCAGTCACTACAAATGATCATTTTAATGTCATCAACACTCTTAAAGTCAACACTGACCTTACACGTAGACATGTTTTTAGATCTATGGAGCAGATTGTCTATTAGTAACTACTGATGGTGGCTTAAGAAATGAGTTTACTTATTTACTTATTTATTTACTATTTAACAATTATTTATTATTTACAGGTTATATTCCTGGCTGTCAGAAAAAAAAGATACCCAGGTTGGGGAGATGGCTTAGTAGGTTAGAGTGAGTGCTGTTCAAGCAAAAGGAGCTGGGGTCCAATCCCCAGCACCCACATTAAAAAGACAGGCATGGGCATATGTGCCTGTAACCACAGCCTTGGGGGTGGGTAGAGATGGGCAGGTCCTGAAAGCTGGCTGACCAGTTAGCTAGCCTGGCTGTAAAGATGAGCTTCAGTGAGAGATCCTGTCTCAAAGCAGTAAGATGGAGAGTAATAGAAAAAAAAAAGAAAGAAAACACTCAGTGTCCTCATCTGGCTTTTACTGCATAGCCACTCACTGCATGTACCCTCAACCCCCCTCAAAATTACAAAATTCCAGTAACTGACTCAACTATATCAAGCAAATTTTACTTTACTTGTAGACAGGGAATCTAGCAGCAGGGAGTCTAAGGCCCCCCAAGTGTTAGAGGATGCCACCAGACAACCCAGACTTGCTTTTAGTGTTCCTCCAAATTTAATGACAGCTGTCCTTCCTGCTGCCCTGAGGTGGCTGCTTTGTGTGGAGAAACAAAGACACCCTCTTTTCATGACCAAAGAAGAGGAATGGCAAAAGATAAAAATGGAAGAGGCTTTCCCTATCCCCAGGGAATCCTGCCTCTTTCATGGGACATATGGGCATCTCAAGACTATACCTCCTCATGCCACTGGGAAAGCTGGGGATGTGAGATCTCTGGCCTCTACAGGAATCAGACATGGCAGAAGGTTTGTGTCAAGAGTTGAGTTAGCCAGTGTGCAGTGTCTCCCACACTGGCTGAACGATGTACACTTATGAACAAGCATAAATGGCCTTTCTTCCTTGCTAGCCATGTGTTTGTGTGTTCCAAGTTTAATTATCTCACCTCCAGTGTCTTGGTTCTTCATCTTGGCTGGCATGGGTGAATCCTTGTACAGGGAATTTAGTATTTTGGTACCTATCAAGTCATTTTCCTGAGTCCTTGTGCATAAATACTGTTGTTATATTCAGTAAACTCCCAATGTCAGAACTCTTAATTACCTTGAGTATATCCAACATTCTCACTAAAATGAAATGATCCCCCCACTCCCTGAAATGTAAGGGGATTTATTTTGTCAACACTGAATTACACTTCTCTCCAGGGTGGTTATTATTCAGTTCACCTACAGATTTCATAATTTATTCAATAGCTCAAGGCCTGACTAAACATGCAGCAGGTGCTTCACTTCCAATTTACTGCATGGAGCATTTAAGAGAAACACAACGAATAAATCCCCAGTACAACATTCCCCAGCTGAAGAGGAAGAGCTGGTGCTAACAGTATCTCAAGTACCCCTAGCAGGAACAAATTTACATCCCCAAATTCTGATATTTTTCTACTTTGGACTGAATTATGAGCTCAGCTTCCCTGCTGCTCTAGCCACATGGAGTGACTATGCTCCAGGGAAATGCCATCTTGGCTTTAGTTTCAGATCCCTTAAACTGATGTTTATAGATGTGTTTGCTTCAGGGAAGTGAATCTAATAAATTACTAAGAGCATCCAAATATCACCTTCATATGTAAATAGTTCCTACCAAAAAATAATGGTGCTATGGATTGAGATACAAAGGGAAGCTTGAGGCTGGAAAGACTCAGAGCCCAATTTGATGCCTTACATAGTTTCTGCAGGGTGTTTTCAAGAATACAACAATGCCTCCCATGACACTTCAGACACACACAATTGCTCATAGGAAGGAGATACCTTAGCTTTCTAGAACTTGGAGGAAGGCTCCACCTGAGGAAAGTTAAGGCAAAGTATGATTGATTCTGTTTTCAAATTTTCCTAAGCTGGAGTCTAAATGGGAAGTGGCAAACATGACACAATTTTTACATTTAGGATGGAAAGGGCTGGGCCAGGCTCTGTCCCTGTCAGTTGCTGTGTCACCATCCTGGCTGTCATTGAGGATTTTTTTGACCTTCCTAGAAAAGTGAAGCTCCCATTTTTTTTTTTTAGATTTTATTTATTTATTATGTATACAACATTCTGCTTCCGTGTATATCTGCACACCAGAAGAGGGCACCAGATCTCATAATGGATGGTTGTGAGCCACCATGTGGTTGCTGGGAATTGAACTCAGGACCTCTGGAAGAACAGCTGGTGCTCTTAACCTCTGAGCCATCTCTCCAACCTCCGTGAAACTCCCATTTTAAGAGTGTTTTATGTAGCTAGCAGCTTCCATAGTCTGGCCAAAGAGACATATGCAGAAGTCTGTGAACTAAAGCATGCAGGGAAAGGAAACTCTGCTCCTTCCCACATCTCTTTTTCTCTTGAGCATGGTTGTGATGTATGGAGCCAAAGCAGCCATCTTGTGGCCATGAAGGAAAAGCCAAGAGAACAGTTGATAGCTGGCAGAAAGTCAGGGAGCTGTCCGAGGCAGCCATCTGCTTCCTATCCTCTTATTAGAAGCACCCCCACTCCACCCAAATATACACACTGCGAGTTAGAATTTCTGCTATTTTGAGACTGAAAAACACATTGGCCACAGATACAGTAATATAGGGTTATTTTGGAAAAAAATAAACTTGGAACACTCAGATTCAGATATTGGGACTCCTGACTAAAATGAGCCATAAATTCCTTTGTTAACTACAAAGCTCAGAGTCAAGCCCACATTAAATATCTGGTTTCTTTATTTAGTGGAAATGGCTTAAAACTGGGGAAAGAATGATTTGAAGTGATTTGGTAATAAAGCTGCCTTAACCATGCTTAGATGGGGGGGGGACCCTCAGGCGTTTTTTCTGCAGCATCTCCCTTTTTTTGTCCCTTTTTCTTTGCCTCAGTTTACTTTCTCTGCCCCTTCCCCTGCTCTTTGCCCCAGAAGGCACACAACTCTAGAATTTTCTTATGCATTGACGTTTGCTATTTCTCTATTTTCTAGTGTTGCTTTTGAAAGAAGTTGGGAAACAGAGGCATGGAGGAGGAAGTCAGTGCTGGTTAACCATTCCCTCTCAATCCCATCGCTTGGTTTGGGGACAGGGGGTGGGTTGAGGGGCTCAGGCAAGCAGAGGGGAAACACCCTGAGAGGCCTGGGAGACAGCTAGCTTTCTGCAGGCCTTATAGCACTAAGGGTAAAGGAGAAAGAAAGAGAAAAGCAAGCAGTCTGTGTGTCTGCTGGTGACAAGCCACCACTGCCCAGGAACTGTAGCCTGGTGGCTTTGAGAGCATGTCACCTGTGCAATTGATTTAACCCTGTGCTCAAAAGGCCCACACTACACTGGCTTTAATGCCCTGCTGCCACCACCTTGATGTCCTTTATGAAGTGTGGACAAGGACCTTTCTGTTTCTTTGCCCACAGTGCTTTGCAAGATAGACAGCCCCTCTAGGATGTCGTTTGCATCATTTCAAGCATTAACTCCCCCAAGGAGGAGAGGCTATGATGCTAGCCCTATGTGAAGAAACTGAGGCACAGACGTTGATGAAGGCTGCCCAGATGGATCCTACCTGGCTTGCAGGTAGCAGAGCTACAGTTGTTCTCAAGTTCACACGTTTCCAAGGTTATTCCAACTGCAATTGCTGTATTGCTGTGAGTGGGTTTGCTTTAGATGGGACCACTCAGCTCTGTGTCTGGGAAGCAGAGACATTAGGTTCCTGAAAAGCATTCTTCAAAGTCAAAGAGTATTGGCGGTATGGATGTTTCTTGGTGGAATGATATGTGTGCTAGGGAGGCCACGTGAAAATGGGCTCTGGAGCAGTGGTTCTCAGCCTGTGAGTCATGACCCCTTTGGGGGTTGAGCAACACTTTCACAGAGATTGAATTATCAGATATCCTGCATATCAGATATTTACAATAAGATCCATAATAGTAGCAAAATTACAGTGATGGAGTAGCAATGACAATAACCTCATGGTTGGGGGTCAGCATAACATGGGGAACTGTATTAAAGGGTTGCAGCATTAGGAAGGGTGAGAAGCACTGCTCTAGCCCTTTAGTGGGTACATTTACCTCAAAGTTCTGACAGTGTCTGTCAAGGAAAATCAGGGTTGGAAATCAAAAACCAAACCGCTCCAAAACGAACAAACAAACAAACAAACAAAAAACCCAAGAAACTATATTTGCGTAGATGTTTAAGCCAGAAACTCTTCAGGGAACAGCTGTGCATAGTGTGGGCAGAATCAACCCTGAGACTTCCAGCTGCTGAGGTCGGCACCCTTTTGTGGGTAACCATGTCACCCAGGAATAATTGCTGCCTTTTCAGCCCCGATAGAACCCTTAGGGCTGGAGTTTGGGGCTGGGGCTGGGGCTGCTTCAGAATGCAGCCTCAAGTACATGCAGAAATTGACCTTGACCTCTGTAATCTCTGGCTTAGCTAGAGAGCAGGAAGCAGGTCTCTACAATTTCCTACTGCAGCACTAAAGGTCATCTTTCTTTCTTTTCTCCTCAGAAGTGACAACTCTGGTTTGTCACTGCTCTTAGATCAAGCCAGAGTTTTGTATGCAAATTAACTGTATATCAGTGATGGTAATGAACAGTGGACCATTCAAATGACGATGAATGGAGCACTTTGAAGATGTTCTGGATCCCAGAGATGCTTTTTGTCATCATCATAGGGAAACAAAAGGACGGGCACAGACCACAGGAAATGTCTATCCTGGGCTTGCCTGTAATACATTTATGCTGGATTCATTTGATTGAGAAAGACAGAGTAGTGACAACAATGTCTTCTTCTCTGTCTTAAAAGAGGGGGGACCTCTTTACCATGGGTAGCAGGACTACCCTGCTTTGATGTTTGTGCACTAAACATCATGTTACTTTCCCAGGCCAAAGCTTATTAGCATTTACGTTGGCTCTTACTGGTGAATTATTGTAAAAATGTAAGCATCTGAGGTTGTGTGATAAGACTCACACAGTGGCATAATCGAGGTTATTACACACCTTTGAAGATTCAAAATAGGCAGGACCAGTTTACACGAGGCTCTTTGCTTCTGTTTTACTTTCATTAGAATATTTTTGTGGGAAAAGGGCCAGTCATTTTGTGATAGGATTTTACATCAGGTTCAAAAAACCTTAGGTACATTGTGTCTGTGGGAAGCTAGCACTGAAAGGATGGCCCGCCTTTCCCTCTGCACAGATCCCTTCCTTACTCTCTAGGGCAGTGGTTCTCAACTTGTGGGTGGTGACCCATTAGGGCTACATAACAGATATCCTGTATATCATTTACATTATGATTCATAACAGTAGCAAAATTACAGTTGTAAAATAACAACACAATAATTTTATGGTTAGGGAGGTCACCATAACTTGAGGAACTATATTAGAGGGTTACAGCATGAGGAAGGTTGAGAACCACTATTCTGGGGTAACTCTAAGAAGTCTGAGACACAGGAGGTGCTGTCCCCCAAAGGATGCCTGTTGGAACAACAAGGAACTATAAAGGAGGTGTCTGATGATCTTTCTCCAACACTCTCCTGGGGTCTGAGAATTCTAAATCCTCAAATATGATCTCTGACTTTCAGGGTGAGATTAGTTCCTGGAGGGGTCTGGACTTGTTACCCTATCCTCCAGCAGAGGCAGTGTCTTCGAGGCTTAGGCCAGGTGGGCTATGGATGAAGCTCCCTGTGTATAAATTATGTATATGAATGGGAAGGCAGCCAGAAGCATCCTGCAGTGTGATTCCAGCCTGCCCTGCAGAATCTGAAGGTGGGACCTGCCTCCAGAAAGGGCAGCCCGTGCAAATCATTCAGCCAACTTTATCGTGTCAAGACATGGCTACGTGAGAAGTAGGGGATGAGAGAGTCAGTTTCTTTCCTACTGCTTGTGCCCAGAACTAAGCTAAGGATGTACCTTATCATTCCTAACAGAAAAATAAAGATTCACTCTAAGGGATGAGGAACTGATCTGGGGAGAAAGAGATCAGAACCTGGGAATCAGTTCATTCCAGGACAGAACTCAGCATTGTCTACTGGGGGTATCATCCAAGGAAGAGGTTTGTTTGCTAGAGCATAGACAAGAGACACGCACACCCCCTCTACCATCTCCTCAGCCACTGCTTCTGTTTCTATAATGCCAGACATTCCGTTTGTCAGCCTGCCAGGAAATGCCT
Source organism: Cricetulus griseus (assembly GCF_003668045.3). NCBI lineage: Eukaryota > Metazoa > Chordata > Mammalia > Rodentia > Cricetidae > Cricetulus > Cricetulus griseus. Next base: position 120,759,828 of record NC_048598.1, read on the forward strand.
GGCAGCCTTGGAGCAGCCATCCTTGACCTCCACTAGATATTGTACCCTGGCTTGGCTCAGGAGGGCACAAGAGCAAAGAAGGTGCGGACAGGTATCAATAATGGAAGACTTACATGGTTGGAGAGAAGAGAAAGTGAGTTGGAGAGGTAAGCGAAACCATCCTCCCAAAGAGTTGGACAGCTGCAGGGCATCCTAAATATTCAAGATATAATGATGTTGGGAAAGGGGGAGTGACACGAAGGAGTGTAGAAAATGTCTTGGAAGGAGGGTTGGGAGGAAGGAGCAGCCATACTCCTGAAAATGCATCCCCAGTGACAGACGTTTTCTGAGCTTAATTCTGCTAACACAACGGCAAGCGACGGTGGAATGGCAGCACAGGTGGCCTGCAAGTGTGGATTCTCGCCTCCATGGGCTTTGGCCAGAGATGTGAGAGGGCAGTCTGCTGCTCCTTTTTTGTCTTGAGCATGAAAGAAATTACCTCCTGGAAAGAGCATATAGCTTAAAAGGCTTTGCAGGGACTTTCAATGCGTGTGTTCTTCCAGAAGCATGAATTAATAATAAAATCATATTTATCAAGTGAGCAGCCTAAAGTTCACAAGATCGCCCGAGGACTAGGCTGAGGGAGTTTTCCAAGCCAAGTGTAAATAGGCACACCACCAACACACGCCAACCAGGGCGTGCTGAAGGATTAGAAGGGCCTGTTTGGAAGTCAGGTCACTCCCAACAAGGCACAGAGTGCTTATTCACACACCATTCAGTCACTCACACTGTGGGGCTATCAAGAGCCAAATACATGTCGACCAGTATGCTAATCAGCATGCCGACACTCTTGTCTGGGTTCTTGGTTGGAAACTGATTACAAATTGTGATTCTCAACCTGGAAAATCTTGTTATAGTGCATAACATAAGGAGGCTAGGCATCCATGTCCCCATCTCCAAATGCCAGCGTCCCCTTTTCATTCATGTTCCTCAGGTACTGGTGGGGCGCAAGTGGCAGGCAGCAGGTTCATGACAGGATGCTCTAGAGTAACCCAGCTCTTCTTTAGGTATTTTATTATAGACTTTTGAGAGAGAGAGAGAGAGAGAGAGAGAGAGAGAGAGAGAGAGAGAGAGAGAGTGTGTGTGTGTGTGTGTGTGTGTGTGTAAATCTCTGATGTGAGGGGGTGAAGCAGAGGGAATCTCTGATTTAATATATGGAGAATCTGAATTAAGCCTGTCTCTGAAAGACAAATATGTTTTGTCTCATTTGTGGTGTCTAGATAATTTTTTTAAATTATTTTATTTGTATTTATGTTTCTGTGTGTGAGAGAAAGACACACACACACACACACACACACACAGAGAGAGAGAGAGAGAGAGAGAGAGAGAGAGAGAGAGAGAGAGAGAGAGAGAGAGAGAGAGAGTACCCATGGAGTCCAGAAGAGGGGACCTGACCTGACCTCCTGGCTGGAGTTGCAGGCAGTTGTGAGCCATCTGAAGTGCATGCTGGGATCTCCAGTCTCCTGAAAGAGCAAGAAGGGCTCTCAACCACTAGGCCATCTTTTTGGCCCCTCCTAGATTCCATATAGTTACATAGAATCACGTATGTACACATTACATGAGGTAGAAGCAAGAGTATGTAGGGAACAAAGGAAACTAATGGGAAGGAGAAAGAATGGGAAAGAGGAGGTAGGGACCTGGGAAAATGGTAATAAATACTCATATGAAAATGCCCTTTTGTAACAAGTACCATGACAGTAAAGATGCACAATAGATATTTCTTACCAAATATGAATTAAAATCAAGAGCCCACACTAGATAAAACAGTTGTCCATTATGAAGAATCCACCCCTGACATCAAGGACACTTGCTATATTATTCTTGTTTGGAGAGTCATTTTAGAGAAAAAGATTCTGAAGACAAATCTAAAAGGCATGAAATGAACCGATTTCTTTCATTCTATCTAGATGGAGATACCTGAGGAGAGTACTCTGGTTCAAGTTCTTGCTATTAGTGGTTTTCCCTTTCTTATTTCTTTAATAACAATTCCTAGGTAAATGTCACACTTTTTTTAAGCTAGTGCTGAACAAATCAATATGTGGGCATGGATAACTTATTTGCTGGATTTATATTCATTATTTATGGCTAAGGGCTCTATTTGAAAATACAAATTTTATTTGAGTAGATGCTTACACTTGTACTTTATCTGAGTATATTTGAATAGACATTAGCATTAATTAGTTAATTGTAAATAAGATTTTTTTGTCTTTATTAGGACTACCAGGTGCTTTGGACAGGCACAGTAACACAGCTTCATGGAGTTAGACAAATGCAACATGAACGTAAGTCACACACCTTAAAGTAATATCCCCTAACAGTTAATAATTAATGAAGCAGAATCATGCAGAGCCTTTGCTGTGGGCAAGGCAGCACACTCTGCCTTCAACAAGCTAGGGGATTTTAGAGGACTGTGGGAAACAAGTGTAATATACAAGTAACTATAAGACAGGGTAACAAATAGGATGTGACAGGGGTAAGAATCCTTCAAATTCAGAGGCAGAAAAACTATCTTTGAGGGTCAGGATGTAGCTCAGTGGATCCCTAGTACTACACAAAACCAGGTGTGGTGGTACAGAACTACAGTCCCAGCACTGAGGGGGCGGAGGTAGGACTACAAGGCTATCCTCGGCTCCACGAGACCCTGCCAAAACAGACAAACTAACTTTTGTTTGATAGAGAGGACTCTGGAGGAAGGGAGATTTGAGTGAGTCCCGAATGACAGCAGGATTTGCTGTGTTCTGGTGTCTAGACGTGGCAGATGTTTGCTTAGTATCTGGTGTTGAAAAACCATGGAGGACAAGATAAAAATCTTTTCTCCTTAATGGAATGTCATTCTGAAGGCAAATCGAAGCATGCCCCTGCAGGACCAATCAGAGAGAGAGAGAGAGAGAGAGAGAGAGAGAGAGAGAGAGAGAGAGAGAGAGTGCGTGTGATCAGATTAAGAGATGATATGATTGAATACCTGGAATGCTATAAGAATCACAAGATGTTCAATTTGTATGCTAAGAATAGTTTTGTAAGGAAATCAGAAGCCTAAACATTTGTAAGTTGCAACTAGTTAAGCAATCTCACAGGGAGACAAGACTATTATGTCAACTTGTGGGGATATCTATAGTGAGACCCATGTATGATCTATGTAAACTAAACTTTACAATACTATTCAGGGTCATCAAGATCTTTAAAGTAACAATTCAGTTAGGAAGATTCATTTCTCTTTAATGTATAGGCTTTCACTTGCCCCCCAACTGCAACTTCACTTTTCTACTGAGAAGATGACTCTAAAGTTCATTTAGAAAAGAAATCAAATAAGAAACGGGAGACAGAATACAAATACAGATAATATCAAGTATTAGACACATTTTCCAGGTATGATGATTAAAATGAATTCTTGTGTTAGTGCCAAAGAGGCAGGACCACAACAGAATGCAGACCAGACATTTTGTCTATTAATAATTGATAAAGATGACATTGCATATTTGCAGGGAAAAAGATGAATTATTTTCAAGAAGAAAATCAAGTGCAAAAGTGAAGTTTCAGGTCTTCATTTCATACCTTATGTCAGTATAAATGTCAGATGAATTAACGATTTAAATGGGAATATTACACTATTAAAGTAGAGGCCAAAACATCAGGAGAAGAAAACACACCTCTTACCTAACTCAAAAGCCAGAATCCATAACAGAAGATACATTTGACAACATTAAATTAAATTAAATTAAATTAAAATCTGGGCATCAAAATCTGCTATAAACAAAAGAAAAACTTCCTTGAGTCAATAAGGAAAAGGCCAGAAATATAAACGACCCTGAAGCCTGTGAAGGGAGACGACCTCTTACCACCAAGAAAAATGGAAACTAAAACCTGTCTGTTTGGCTACAATCAGAAAGTTTGATGATTCTGGCTCAAGGAAGATGTGGGAACACAGTTTTCAAATTGCCTTTGGGACTCTGCATGGGAACAAAGTTTAAGGACAGCAATTTGACAGTGTCTGTAAACCTTGGATTCCTGCTTCCAGCTTGTCAGAATTTAATTCCTCACAGACTTCCCTAAGAGCCTGGCTCATGGTTATAGAACCAGAGTAGAGATATGTCCACTCACAGGGAGTAAGATAAGTGGGTTAGTTTGTGCTTGTACTACAGAATTCTATATAAGTTTTAAAAGATGACTGAAACCAAGCACTAGCCCACAGTTCAGTTCTTGAAAGAGCTGGCTCTGTGGTCATGCTTCTCCATATATTGGCACTGCCATTTTTTTCTGGTTATCCATGACAGCCATTCACTGACAGCAGCTTTAGATGTAGGTCTGTAGACATATCACAGCTCTGTCATGTCAGTCAAGGCTAGACCACCAACTCACAGGTGCATAAACAAAAATTCACTGCCCTCCCTAAGTTCATTTGAGCACATTGTGGCTAGCTAAGACTGAATACTTCAGCAAGTGTACAGGAGAGTGAGCGATCTTCCTTGGCCTTGCTGCTTTTCTGCATGTGGGGTTGGCATAACTTTCAACTCTGGGTTTATTTCAGGCTCACAATTCATGTAACCCTCCTAAACCTCAGGTTTTATTTACTTGTAAGTAGCATAAGTATGTCCTCTTCAAGTTTTGTGGAAATAGAATGAAAGTTATGTTGATGTACTGTCTTAAAAATCATTAGTACAGCTAGTGAAAATAATCAGTAAGAACACAGGAAGGTCAGGAAACACTCTTTTTGTCTTTGTGTGATTCTTGAACAGGGAGATCACAGGCTACAAATAGTGAAATTCCTGTGTTGAACATTCAGGTCATTGATTTAAATGGTCTGATGAGCAAATTAGACTCAGAGGAAGTAGAAAACAGGAAATTATTTAACAAAAAGAATAATAACTGAAATGAAAATTTTTCTAATAGAAAAATATCATTTAAGCCCAGAGCTAATAGTTTTTAAAATATCAATAAAATTGAAGCATCCTTTTTTTCCTAATTAAGAGGAAAAGAGACAGGACACATCACTGATTGCAGGGACGTGGAAAGGGACACCATTATTGATTCCATAATCATTAAAAACATAATATGACTGAATGGCTATTTCTCTAAGAAGATGCATACAAGTGAGCAGTAAATCCAGTGCCTTCTGAAAAATGAAAATCAAAACCACAATGAGATTCCACTTCACACCCAGAGAGAGTGGAACCTTCACAAATTTGCCTTGGGGATGTCACCTGGTATAGTCATTTTGGAAAATGGCCTGACCATTTCTCAGAAGCTTCAGCATGCTGCTACCAGATGAGCCAGCAATTCCATTTCTACTTTCCAAGAGAAATGAAAAATTATGTGCTTCTATCAATCCATTTTCTATCTTGTGGCTCAGTTACCTTTGTTCTGTACCATACGTCCAACTTCTTCAGAGTCTCTGGTGAAATCCATTGCAACTAGATTCCTCCTCCCAGTTTCTCTCTCTCTGCCCAAAGTCCCACCTAGTCACTCCTGCCCTACCTATTGGCCATTGAGCTCTTTATTACACCAACCACAGCAATATATCTTCACACAGTGTACAAATATTCCATAACAAAAAGCCATCATACTATACTTATTAAATGATGACTACATGATATGGAAAATGTAGCTCCATGAAGATGTTAAGAAAGCTCAAGGTAGGAAAAAGGTGATACACAATGTTTATGAACTAATTTATTCAATAAATAAACAAATAAATAAATTTGAATTCCTTGAAACACACAAATCATCAGAATTACCTAGGATAAAATAGAAAACCCAAATAGCCCCATTAGAAATGAAGTCATAACTATACAGTTCCCACTAAGCATACTTCCAGATTAGGAAAGTTCATTGACAAAGTCTACTACAGTTTTAAGGAGAAAATAGTAAAATCTTCTATGAATTTTTCCATAAAAAGAGAAAACACATTTTCAGACTTTTTGAGCGAGGTCAGTACTAACTGAAAACCAAAGTAAACACAGCTACTACAAGTAAAGAATGTTAATTAGAAATATCTTTCATAAACATTAACACAGAAAGGACTAGGACATGCCTTAAAGATCAAATGGACCAATACATGGAAAGAAGAACATATCACACCCAAGTGAGTCTCAGCTCAAGGAGGCTGCTTACCATAGTGCAGCCAGGTGATGTTGCTGGAAGTGAGAGTAGATTAGAAGGGATAAGTATTTGACCATTTAAGTAGATGCAGAAAAAATATATCCAAAGAGACATTCATAATCAAGACCCTTTCCATACAGTTCTATAGTCAATTCCATTTCTGTTCAGCTAAGTGTAGTTTAGTCCTGCCTCACAGTAGCTACAAACAATCTATAAGACAGATAGGAAAGGACATGTGTGCATTACAATGCATTTCCGAAGCTACACAAAATAATAGTTAAAGATATAAACAATCCATGAACCTCACAGAAAAGTAAAAGTCCATGAAGATAATATTAACTCAGAAATATTTAACAAATGCAGCAACTAAAAGTGCTACTTATGAAAGCATCCAAGACATTAAGTATTTAGGTAATTTTAATGCAGGATGAACATGGAGCGCATTTGGAAAACTATATAATGTCACTGGGGAAATAACTATGTTTACAATAAATGAAGAGATACACTATGTTCAGCGACCAGGAGATTCGATGCTGCTAGCCTGCTGGTTTTTCCAAGACTTAGAGATCTAGCAGATCCTAATGAATAATGTTGGTATCTGTTTTGTAGAAGTTAATAAGTTGATTCTATAATCCATACAGAAATTCAAAGAACTTGGTAAAGCCAAAACATTTCTGAAATAGAAAAAAAAAGAAGTTGAAGAACTTATTCTACCTGAGTTCAAGCTTAATCTACAGAATACAAGGGCACAGTATTCATGAGTGGAAAGAAAAGAGAACAAGGAGATAAAATAGGAAATTCCCAAGTAGAGATACAGGTGCACATGGGTGCTCACACATGTATATGGAGAAATCAGTGTCAACCAAGATGCCTAATTGAAAAAAGAAAATCTCAATGGATGTATGTGCAAATGACTGGTCATCCATATGTAAAACAAAGACAAATTTTAATCCCAACACACACAATATATATATATATATATTATATATATATTATATATATATTGTTATATATATATATAATACACGCATATATGTGTATGTGTGTATGTGTGCAGATACACATAATTCAAAGCAGATCACAGATATAAATATAAACACTCAAAGTATAAGTCTTCTAGAAGAAAATGTAAATAAATTGTTTTATGATTTAGTGGGGAAAGATTTCCCCAAATACAGAAAGCAGTAACCATAAAAGAAAATGTCCACAAATTGTAAGTCATTCATTAAAACAGGTCTTCAGTGAAACAGACTGAGAACTGGAAGAAATATTTGGCAGATTTAGATTGAACAAGAAAACTTGTATCTAGGATATATGAGGAACCTCCATGAGTTAGTAATAAAGATCAGTGATGCAGTATTTAAAAAGGCAGAAAGTTGGGCATTTCACAAAATATCAAATGAATGGCTAACAAGGGCATGGAAAGGAATTTGGTTTTAACTACTCAGAGCATGATGCTAACTGAAACTGTGGTAAAATACTGCAACCACTCCACCAGTAAGAATTGTGGAAATGTAAAGAGCCAAGGATGTCAAGGGCTTGGAAAGAGATGGAGCAACCAGAGTGCTCAGCTACTGCACAGGTGTGTAAAAAGAACACCCACTTTGGAAATATATATATATATATATATATATATATATATTATATAAATAATATAATAAATATATATAAAATATATATATGATCACTCAAAATATAGCACTTGCTGTTTAACCTAGAGAACTGGAAATATATGTTCCAAAAGGCCCTAGATAAGGATTTTCCCAATAGACTTTTCATACTAGCCAAATACTAGAAATAGCCCAGTTGCTCACCATGGGAGAAGAGGTGAACTGTGGCACATTCATTCACACTATTGAGCATAAGCAGGAGCAAAGAACTGATATATGACATAATATGGAGGAATTCTACTAAGTGAAGAAACCAGACACAAATGAGCATGAGCTCATTTATACAAAATTTCAGAACTGAAAATTAAGTATGGTGACAGACATTCCACCTCTAGCTGCTTTATCTGAATGAATAATGAAAGAACTTTTTGGGACAATAGAGACATAAATTTTGATTGAGTTATTGGTTATGGGTTTGTCAGAGCAGATCAAACCATTTATTTAACTCCCATGTATAAATATACCCCAATACCAACAAATAACTGAAAAACCACCCAGATCTTCAAGTGTACATCTGGTGTGTTATTTTATTCACACAGGAACAAATGTGAATAGCAGTTTTCTATGTGTATGTTTATTTACTCTTCACACTATCTGCTTAGATACAATGGAATGTCAAAACCAAATGCTACAATAAGCCTTATAGTCCTATATTATAATCTAGAAAATACCATTATATATATACATGCATATATAATATAATATATAATGTAATATATATTATATTATATATGTATATATAATATATAATATATATAATGTAATATATATATATATATATATATATGTATGTATATATATATAGTGGGACAACTGGAAAGTGTTCTTTATACCAGCAAAATCTGGTAGAAGATGCTGTTATCCAACTTATTTCATTTCCTTGTGTTTTAGTTGTCACCTGCAGAGTGTTGTGCTCGATGGCTTTCTAGGTCCCAGGAGGTGTTGTAGCAGCCACCTCTGGGGAAGGCAGCCCTCTGGGGAGGCAATAATAAGTGTCAGTTTTGGTCTTTCTTTCCCCCAGTTGTACTACAGCTGCTGGCTCTTTTTGGTTGCATGCACTGGAGCCTTATGTAAGATTTTATTTGAGAAGAGTATTCTGAAGTTAAAATTGGAAAAAAATTTTGCCTTTTTTCTTCCCCTTTGGATGGTCTACCATTCTAAGCTGAGAACTGACAGCTTAAATCATCATGTTTAGAGAAGACAAGCTTTGAAGAGGGACTATGGTTTTGACAATAATCAGCAATGAGACCTCCCTAACCAAGGTCAGATTTGGTGGTGCGTGCCTATAATCCTGCAGGTGGTTCAGGAGTTCAAGGCTATCCTGAACTGCACAGTAAGATCCTGGTTGAGGAAAGAAAAAGATCGCTCTATCAGTCACTTGGTTATTGCTGTAATCACTGCCGTAAACAACTTGAATTTGAGGGAAGATTTACTTAGGCTCATGATTGCAGACGTCTCAGGCCACAGTTTCTTGGCCTGGTGTACTTGGGCAGAACACTGTGGTGGCTGAGAGCAGGTGGTGGAGGAAACTCTTACCTCATGGTGGATAGGAAGGAAGCAGAGGGAGGAGGCAGAAGGGCCAGGGACAATGCATCCCTAAGGACACGCCTCTCAGTGAGTCAGTTCCTCCAGCTAGGTCCCAGCCCTTAAATTACTTTTCAGAACCTTCCAAAGTAACTCTACCAGCCAAAGTCCAAACCTTCAATTCTGAACATATGAGCTTTTTTTAGGGGGTGGAGGGACACTTCCTAGGGGATCCCAGGCACAAGGTTCTGTAGCTTTGCTTGAGCTATGGGACTCTACTGCTTTCAATGACAGTCATGAGGACCAAAGGTTGACCTTTACCAAGAGAATGAGCCAAGAAAATCAAGACATTCCCCTCCCATTTGCACAGACCATGTTTAAGCAGAACTCAATCAAATCAGTTTTGGCAGCTTCTTCATTGGCTCGAGAGAATGAATAGGTATTGCAACTTCTTTTATTGTTTTACTAAAAAAAATAAAACCCGGGAGTAAAATATTAGGGAATAAATCCAGAGATTCATGAAGCGACAGAGAAATGATCCCCTGCTCTCTTTTCCCCCTTCCTGGATCAAAAAGGTCTGCACATCTCCCTCGTCCCTCCTTATTCCTCCTCTGTGTCCCTCTAGCTTCCTCTGAGTCACCCAGAAAACTCTATGGTCCACTCTGGCCAGCTGTTGTGGACTCCACCCTCCCGACCAAGGTCCAACTCCACAGGAAGTCTTGGAGCAGCAAGACAAAGAAATCTCCAGCAACAAATAGGTTTCTATTCATTGTGAGGAGATGATGTGATGTGCTCTCATTCAGTGTCTGTGAACTTCAGTGTCTATAGAGTGGCAGACCAACACTAACACAGACATAGAGCCTGCTCTTGAAAACAAGCCACAACTGTTAGTGCAGGACACCTGTTTGTAAACTAATTGTGAGAGTTGGCTTTAGGCCAGCTTGGCTGGCCACAGGTGCCCAGTGGTTTGCTCAAACATTATTCATCCAGGACCTCTGGGCAATAAGTGCCTCTGTGGTAGGAGGGGTGGAGAAGTTAAGCATGGGTTGAATTTCAGGTCCCCCTTGCACAGACGTGGTCACCATGTCTATGGTCTCTGCATATTCATCATGGCCTTGCAATAGTTTATCCCAGAGGTCAGCAAATGAGAACCTGGGGCCAAACCTATCCTGCCAGTTCTTTCTCCAGGTAAATGTACCAGGACATAGCTCTCAGAAGTGGACACACATCTACCTTTTATAGGAAAGGTGGACCTATTGGCCTTCCTGTGTCGGGTCTGCATTTCATCCAGGTCCACATTTGAAAATAATGAATTGAGCCTACGCCTGGTATAAAGTGTACTACTTAAGTGAGGGGACAGAAAGACTATTGTGAGCCACAGGCTGGTCAGGATTTGCTTATAAACAAAGCAGGTGCAAGGTCTAGTGACTGAGAATACGTGGGACTGTGTTTAAGATAGAAGGAGAAGAGCAGCGGGGTGAGGGGGCAGACAGCGAAAGTAGGGAAGAACTTAAACAGCCCTTAGGGCCTAGCCTAAGTCTGGTTGGAGGAACGCTATGTGCCAATTGCAGTTTGGGCAAAGGGACCTGATTACCACTTTTACCACTTTTCTGCATTGCCTCAGTCACCCTGGGGTGCAGACTAATACTTAGGGATGGAAACACAACATTTTTGAACTTGTTATATGGTAGTGGCTTATCATAAACCACAGTGTATGGGGAGGGGTTCTGATGGATTGCAGTGAGCAAACATCCCTTTGATGTAACCGTATTTAGGTAAATTTAGAAGTCTGTGTTAAAGGCTGCAAATGCTACAACTTTGAAAATGGCCTGTAGAGGGCACCATTAAAACAGTCTGATGGGAAAAGAAGTCAGCTCAACATACAAGGGAAAGGGCTGCCTTATTGGCAGGACTAACTCGTCACTTTCTAGACTCTAGATTTGGGTGATTTTCAGTATTTGAGATTTCTCAGCTACTTTTAATGCCATTGTTACAGCTGCTTGGATTTGCCTTCTATTTTGTATTCATTCTGTCTCCCCTTTCCTTACTAGGGAGAGGTGCAGTTGTCACCCTCCTGTGTGTGGTCAAGGAGAGTGAAGGGTTGTTCAGCAAACACTCCACATTGGCTTTGGATAGACAACTCTGGGGTCATGAGGTTACAAAGACAAATAAGATACAGACCAAGCCTGTGAAAACTTCAAATCCAGTGATGAGGGAAATCCATTCAGACTGCTTTTAATACAAAGCAGATGCAACATGAAATGCAATGTAGCTACATTCCCTTACAAGGGAAGAGGGGAAGGACAGCATATGCCAGGACAAATATCTGCCACCATGGCTTGCCTGCTGGTGGAAGAACACGGCTGTGGGGGCTGACACAGGAAGGCCATTAACAGATGTGGGCCTGGCCCTCACAACACAGGGAATGAAGGCTGGTAAGATGGTGCCTGGGGGAGTGCTGGAATGGATTGGCCACAGCCTGCCTCAGATGGAGAGAGCTGAGCCAGCACTTGGGTGAACAGAAGTGAGGCTGTGTGTCAGAGACTCTGAGGTTATCTAGTAAAGAGCAGAAGTTGGAGGAACATTCACCCCAATGTCTCTCTTTCCCATGTCTTTTTCCTTTGCGATGGGAGCTCCTCAAATTCTGCAGAGCAGGTGACAACTCTGTCTTTGAAATAGCTGAGATTCAAACCTTTCTCCCTTTCCCACACACTTGGAAGCTACAAGCCATCCATCCAGGCATGATGTTGTCACTGGTGAGTGTTGTTGCTTCCAATTAACTCCTGAGATGCTCTGGTAAGATAAGCACAAACTGAACACTTCCTGAAAGGTGTCCTAACAAGACCAATTTATAATTAAATGTACTTAAAGGCATTTTCTTTCACTGTATACCCAGAAACACACACACACACACACACACACACACACACACACACACACACACACACACACCTGGGCTTCTATAGCAAATGAAATAACACCAGGACAATACAAGGTCTCTTCAGATCAGCCCTTGATATGTCAACTAGAAGGGACTTAGGCCATGAACTTCCTAAGCTGAGCTGCAGTAAGAGGTTTACCCAACAAGAATAAACAAGAAAAAAATTGCCACCTTTGTGTTCCAATATGATAGGGCATAGGAAGTGTGGGAATGGGGGAAATCACTGGTAAGGTGACCGTGCATCAGACACTGGGCCAGGGAAGTGACAAGAATGATGTTTTTGTCCTGAGAATGAGCCCAAGTTGTGAATGGGTTTTCTGAAGTCTATTCTACAGAATGCCCAAGATCTCAAAATAAAAGCACAGTTGTGACTTTTATGTGGCTATAGAATCCTTGGCAAGGAAAGCTCTCCTACCCCTCGCTGGACTTTACAAGACAGATCTTCTCAGGATTTCTCAACTCTCTGCCCTTTATTTGTGACTTCCCGCACCAAAATGAACTTTACGTTCATCCTTTTGAGTGAAAGGTTCTATTTGTCTTGATGGTGAAGAGTAAACACATTTTAAATGCCAATTCTCTTCATGCTTGATTTTTTTTTTAAACATACGGCCTGAAGAATGACAGTGAAAGCTACACTTCTGACATGAGCGACCAGTAACTCACAGCAAATGCAGTCATTAGGGCCATGTTTTTACTTGTCATCAGGGAAACATCTGCCTAACTACATTTTCTGACTATTTAAAGTCATAACCATCTGTCCCCATGAGATAACGTGTTCCACTTATGTTGGAGAAGGATGTGGGACTGGGAACTTGTATTTTCTGTCCTAAGAGGGATATGAAAACTGTGACTTCCATGTTCTGTCAGAAGACACTATTGGAGGTACTGACCATGGACCGGGTCTCACCATCAATGCTGGTTTGGCAAAGAGGTCTTGGCTTAGTCACTTGTGCTCCAATGTTTCTGAAAGAGAAGCAGTAACTACTTCTGGAAAGAGTGTGAATCAGAAGCTCTACACTACTGGACACGGAGAGATTGAATTATGACGTCTGGAGGATCTTTTCTAATGGGAAGGGTAAGAATACTATTTAGCTGTGCTTTGTGGAAGCAGCCTTTAGCCATTCTGCTGTGGTACAGTCAAGGCATCAGCAGACAGCATTGCAAGAAAACCAGTTCTCATCCTGGCAAACAGTTATCAAAGGAAGGAGTGGAGGGTGGAATTACCCCAAAATGGAGAACACAGAAGCCAAAGGAAACAGACTGTGAGAGCAGGTTAAAAGATCTAAGATGTGGCCATAATACTCACACATCCACAAGAAACAAATGGTTTCCTGAGCTACTGACCAAAGGGTGAGACCACTTCCTTGGTAGAAGAATGTTTAAAGACCAATATCACTAAATGATGAATACTCTTTTTGAGTCTACTGCATATAAAGTGGTTATAATCTTCATTTTAAAACATGTTGAGCCTTTTGCTACCATCAGGGACATGTCTCGATTCCTCCAGATATTGCTGCTTATAAATGTTAGGACAAGTGGACTTTACCTAATTCTTGATCTCTAGATTCAGGTAACTTAATGTTAGTAAAAGTGGAGAAATGGCTGAGTTTTAAAAATTTTGTCTTAATGGGACATGTCTGTTTGGGCGAGAAAGAAATCTAAGACAAACCTGAGACCACCTTTCAAGGCCCCTCACTGTTGGGTTTTCTTGAGAAATGGCAGCCTTCTAGTCAGCCTGCTGTTACCCACAGCCTAACCTTTTTACCTTCCCAGGGTCCTGGGTCCAGTTAACAGTAAGCCATAACCATTAGCCAGGGATAAGCACAAGACCTGTCCCTGCCCCTTAGCACCCGTCCTGACTGGCTTCTCTCCAGGCTTTCCCCATTGTGGAATGGGAGCCTCTAAGAGATGTCTAGGTTGAACACTCCTCTGCCCCAACCAGAAGAATAAGATTCCTAGCTGGGCAATGGTGGCATGCACCCTTAATCCCAGCACACTCAGGAGGTAGGGCAGGCAGATCTCTGAATTCAAGGCTAGCCATGTCTATAGAGTGAGTTCCAGGACATCCACGGCTATTTCTATGCAGAGAAACCTTGTCTTGAACAAACAAACAAACAAACAAAAAGATCCATGCTACTTCTGAGACAGACCCACTAGCCAACCTGTCCTAGTAGTAGAAGCGATCATTAGTCAAAGATGCAGTCTGTTTCCTGGACACCTTTTATTTAGTGGCCTGATAAAGTGAATTTCAGCATTATGCTATTATAGTTGGCAAGAAGTCAACCACTGAGCTACATTCCCAGACCACTTTTGAGTTTTTACTATGGGGACAGCCTCAGAAAGATGTCCACACCGGCCTATACTCACTGTGTAGCCTAGGCTGGCCTTGAACTTGTGGTCTTCCTACCTCTGCCTTCTTAGTAGTTGTGAATGATGGGCTCAGAGGAACAACTCTTGATGTATAAATTACACCTGTCACATTTCTATAATGTCCTTACCAGTGAATTGTACCAGACGTTTGGGGAAGTATCTAATGTCACTTGTTCTCAAACACTTCCAAAAATCTGAAGGGTGGGAGCACTCCCAAACTCATTTTATAATCCAGAATTGCCTCAGGACAGAGGCTCAACAAAGAAAACTGTGTAGCAATAACATGGATGAAGATGGATATAAAATCTCTGACAAAATATAGACCTGAGCTTGAAGATTCTACACCATGACCAAGTAGGATTTATCCTTAAGACACATTGATGACTTGATGTATGCAAATTAATTAATACAATACACCACATTTGAAAATCAAAAACAAAATCACATGATTATCTAAAAAATGTGGAAAAATATTTGATAAACTCAGTCCCTGTTTATGATTTAAAGAAATCTCTCAACGAACTAGGCATAGAAGGGATTCATCTCCATATAGAGATGACATATATGACTGACTAGCCTACATATGACTAGCCCATAGCCAACATCATTATCAATGGTCCCAAATTGGAGGCTTTTCCTCTGAACCTGAGAACAGTCAAGAATGCCTGCTCTGCCCACTTCTATGGACATAATACTGGAAGGTCTAGCCAGGGCAAGCAGGCAAGAAAGAGAAACAAGAAGCATTCGCATCAGAAAGGAAGAAGAAAATGATGTCTGGCCACAGATGACACTCTTATATGTAGAAAGCACTGAATATTCAACAAATTTAAATGATCTCAAGTGGAGCTGCCTCGCACTAAATCAAGACCCAAACTCCAGCTGCATTTTTATGCATTGACAACAAGCCATCCAGAAGGGAAACTAAGAAAACAACCCACTTCAACAGCATAAAAAGAAGAAAATGTTGGAATGGATGGAAACCAGCAGGGAAAGGCTTATACGCTGACAACTATTGAGAAGGAAGAACTACTGACAAGAACTATGAGGGAAGACACAGGGAAACAGAGCCATCTGGGATGAGTGGCCTGGAAGAGTTAAAATGTTACAATGCTCACACTACCCAGAACTGCTCCTAGATTAAATGCTGCCTCCAAAATCTTAGTGGCATTTATCACAAAAGCAGAAAAACAAGCCTAGAATACAGAACCACAAGAGAAACTTAGAAATCAATAAATCTTCAAAAAAGAACAAGGCTGGAAATATTATATTCATCATTTCCAAATACATAACAAGCTAAGGTAATTGAAATTATATAATACTGGATTAAAGATAGATGGGCTAATGGGAGGGAACAGACAGCTGAGAAGTAAATCACAGCCAAGAATACACAGTTGGGAAGGGACATTCTTTCCCAAAAACTCAATGTCCACATACAATGGAATCGAATTGAGAGGTTCTCATACCATACTGAAATTAGCTCAAGGAGGATTCGACTTACATGTAATTCAAGATTTGATATGACTGCTAGAACAAAACACAGACATAAATTGAGCTTTGGGGCAGGTGTCTCTGAACGTGAAACTGAAAATACAGTGTAAAGTAGAAAAGCAGAAAGACATCGAACTAAAAAGCCTCTGCCCAGCAAAGGAGACCAAAAAAAAAATAAAAACAAAAAAACAAAAACAAACAAACAAAAAACAAAAAACAAAAAAACGAAACAGCAGTCTACAGAATGGGAGAGGGCCTTAGCTGACCGCATGTCTGCTAGAGGTTAATGTTAAACATAAAGGACTCTGAAAATTCAGGAACCACAAAAACACCAACTGAAAAATAGGCAAATGACCTGAACAGTAATGAAATCAAGACACAGAAATGGGCAGTGCCCCAGGAAAAGTATTCAGTGCCACTGATGCAAGGGAGCTGGGGGTTACCATCACCATGAGGCCTCACCTTACATTGGTGGGGTAAGTGTTCCCCAAGAGGAAGGGGAGCTCTTGTCTATGGTTAGTGGGGATGTGAGATGGTGCACCTGCTGTGGGAACAGCACAGAATGGCCCTGTAATCCAGCATGTGCTGAGCACACGTCCAAAGTTAACTGAAATCAGGATTTTACCCCAAAGTTTGCTGACACATCATTACAACAGCCAGGCTATAGAAAAAGACCAGATGTCCACTGACATACGGATAAAGCAAGTGTGACATACAGGCCCTGTAGACTATTACCCAGCCTTAAAAAATGAAGGGAGATCCTGCTATATGATGCAACATGATAAACTTAAGGACAGTAGGAGGACAAATGCTAATGATTATACTTTTTCTGAGTGCTCTACAGCAGTCAAAGCCATAGGAGCAGAAAGTAGTATGGTAGTTGGCAGGGAGTGGGAGAAGGGAGGAATTAGAATTATTATTTACCAGAGATAAAGTTTACATTTGAAACCTCTCTCTCTCTCTCTCTTTCCTTCTCCTTCTTCCTTTCTTTTACTTTCTTTCTTCTTTCTCCTTCCCTCCTCTATTCCTTTCTTTTTTGACAAGGTCTCATGTATTTCAGTTTGGCCTAGAACTTGCCATGTAGCAAAGGATGACCTTGTAATTTGATTCTAGCTTTTTGCTCCTTAGTGCTGGCATTACATGTATGTGCCACTGCTGGTATTTATTACATTCATGTGCCACTGTGCTTTGTTTATGCAGCTCTGGGGATCAAACCTCAAGTTTTGTGGGTGATAACTCTAGCAATTGAGCTATGAGTAATACTTAAAGTTATGTTCTTATGGTGGTTGGAGATATGGCTCAGAGGTTTAGAGCACTTGCTGCTTTTGCAGAGGACCCAGGTTCCAGCCCCAGCTTCTACACGGTAGTTTACAACTATCTGTAACTCCAGTTCCAGGAGACTGGATATCCTCATGTGGCCTCTGTGGGCACCAAGCACATGTGTGGTACACAGACATACATGCAGTGAAACACTTACATACATAGAATAAAAGTAAATAAATCTTTTAAATCGTGTTCTTATAACACAAACACGTAGAAATAATAAAAGGATACAAGACAATGATTCATAGATTTGCTACTTTGATGGTGGCAATGGTATTGCAGGTGTTGACCTGTGTCCAGACTCATCAAGCTGTGCCCATTAAATATGCATCACTTTGCATGTTAACTCTACTTCAACAAAATCATTAGACTATTTTTGAGATACTACCAAAGCAAAAGACTGCTGAGCCTGGGGCTAAAATCAGGCTAAGGCAGGCAAAAGGAGGGGTTACCTCTGCCCATGTGACTCCATCATTTCTCCCAACTCTTCTCCTAGCTGCCACAGATGTGGGGATCCCAATCATTGGTCAGATACTCAGTGCTTTCTGATTATTTAGGCATAGCAATTGAGTTTGGGAACGGAAAAGGGTTTCACATTAATCAGACATCACAGTGATTCCAAAACTAACTGGTGCTAATCTACTGGCAGCCTAGTCATCAAGAATTATAAAGTTGCAGAAAGGGTGCACGTGCTTTATGGAGAGAAGGTACAAATGGGTGACCACAGAGACATCACATAATCTCACATGGCAGCCATTAACAGTGTCAAAAGTGTCTACACCACAGTCTGTGTCTGACAAGTTTCTTTATTCTTTCTCACAATCCAGAATTTCCTCCATTTTACTCCCTCATCTATTCCAAGCCTGGCATGCATGAGTGAACCACTGCACAATAATCTTCAACAGTTGAGAGCAGTCTAGAAGTGCTCTGTGAGTACCGCCACAGTGGCTTTATATATATATATATATATATATATATATATATATATATATATATATATACACACAAATGAGATGTCACTGTTGCTTAAAATCCTCCAATGGCAACCTTTCACTTTGCATAAAATTTGCATTCCTCACAGTAGGCCTCAATGCCTTGCAGGGTTTTGTTCCTTCCTGCCTTTCCAGGTCCCTGTTCTTGCCAGCACTTGCCAATATGGTTGGCATTCTGTTCTGGCACCAAGCTTATTTCTGCCACTGGGCCCCTTCTTCACTCTCTGGGAGCAGACTTCCTCGAGAGGAGACCTGACATCCCTGCCTCCATTCTGTTCTTCAGCAGTCTCCTCTTCACAGAGGTATGGCCTGACTGTCCATCCCAGCCGCCCTCAGTCACATGGTCTCCCTTTTCTGCTTACCCTCTTTGTTATCACTTGAATGGCAGAAACCCAACATCCCTTGTACTTCTGATGGGGATCATGTGGGAAGCTCTCAGATTTGGCTAGTGCCCTGTGCATTCTCTTACCCCAAGGATCTTGTTGATTTCCCAACTTTCAGCTCACCCTCCTGTCTCACTTCTGTGTTAGCACACCATAACTGTCTCTGTGTTAATGGAAATCAGTTAACTTTCAGGAAATGAGTTCGTTGGGACCATGTTTACGTTTCCTGTCACCGACCGAGCATCTGCCTACGTAGATGTTTATGAGTACAATGTCATCACCATCTGTCCTAGTGAGATAATGTGCTTGGTTTAATGTTGTAAGTCTGAGAACTGAGGATTTGTATCTTCTGCTGGAAGAGGGATTTGTGAAGAAAGAAGACCCGGGCTGAGTCCCACCTTTGACACTTGACAGCAAAGTGGTCTCAGGCAAGGCACCTCTGCCTCAGCATTTGTAAAAGAGAAACAGCAACTACCCAGGACAGAACAAATGTGAAATACAACTTCTTTGATATTGGGTATTGAGAGATTAGTGACACATTATTTGCTTTCTTTCTCTTTTTACTCCATGGTCTCGCTCCCAGGAGAACAAGGTTATGGTCTCTCTCTTCATTCCTATGTTCCCAGTGTGGGGAATAATGCCTGACATGTAGTGGTGCCTACTATATCTGTTGAGTGAGTAGATTAGTAGATAAGGTTTTTGCAATTGTTCGGTGAGATAAAATCACTGTTGCCATTTCCCAGGTATGCAGTATGAAATTGTGTGTCTCAGCTACACAACCTGGTCTGCATGAGACCTGACTCCCAGGCATACAACCTTTGAACCATTACCTTGAGGGACTCGGGACCAATAACTCTATATATGATTTCATTTATGCTACCTCAGTTCTGAAATGAGTCTTGTTAGTAGCTTCACTATTTTGCTATTTGTCAAACTGCTTTTTTGACAACCTACTCATCTACTATTGTTATGCTTCAACTTTTAGTTCCAAATTCATCAGTTGCCTCTGGCCACATGTGAAGGATAAGATCCATTACTTAGTTTTGAAGAAAACTCAGATGGCCTTGAGAGATGGACTAGTGGGTGAAGTGCTTGCTGTACATCTATTAGGATCCGAGAGTGAATCTGCAGTGCCCACAGAAAAGCTGGAGGTGGCAGCAAGCATTGGTAACCCCAGTGCTGGAGGTAGTGGCGAGATGGGTGGGTCTTTGGGACTTGCTAGCCAGTTAGTCTATACCAAACAGAGAGCTCCAGAGAGGGACCTTGTCTCAGAAAGTAAGCAGAGGCTAGGGAGGTGATTCAGTAGTTAAGAGCCCTTGCCCTTGCAGAGGACCCAGGTTTCATTCCCAGCACCCACACAATGGCTCACAACTATGTGTAACTCCAGTGGCAGGAGATCCAATATCCTCTTCTGGCCTCTGAAGACATTAGGTATGCTATTGGTAGATAGACATACATGTAGGCAAAACACCTGTACATATAAGTTTTTAAAAAAATTAGAGAGGAGGTTGAGGAAGACATCCTAACATCAACCTCTAGTCTCTATGAATGCCCAACAGGGCAAGTCACACACACACACACACACACACACACACACACACACACACACACACACACACACACACACCCTCTGTCCCCACATACTAAAGAAAAATACACAAATATCTTCAGTGTTTAGGCTAGAGGGTGGGAGGGACAAGGACACCCCCTCAAATAGTTTAGAACAAGGTTCAACTTTTCAATCATTTTTACGGGCAGTGAACATGGTGTCCTCTAATGATGGAAGCCCTGAGTCTGAAACAACTGTGCCTACATTCCACAGATAGTCTCTTGCCTCCTATACATGCCTTGCATCCCAGGTGAATCCACTCTGACTCATGTGTCTGCTGATTTCCCCCCGTCTCCTGTGCATCTATACTCTGTACCCAATCAGAGGCATCACAGTTAACCTCTTTGCTCCTCCTTCCTTGTTCACATTGTGACTCAACACCCCATTACTGTACCAATCTTCCATATCTATAGCAGCATCTTTTCTCATCAACAATGTTTGACCCTTTACAGATCTGTTTCAAAGCCATTGACTGTTCATTCAAGTACAAGTAATGGTCCTTATCCCTTCCAACCTTAGACATAATTCCCCTTTAGAGACTGGTTACTTATAAAATGTCAACTGGGGTGAACTTAAATGTGATTCTCAGAATTCCCTGCAATGTATGTTTCTGGCTAAAGCAGTCATGGGAGACCCTCTTGGAGGAGACCTGAGGGTGGAAGTGACACAGGAGAGCCACATTCCATGGCTTACCTGCTTCTCACCAACTGTAGCGCAGTGCCAGGCCAGGCTACAGCCCCTCCTCCTTCCCCCAGGCTCTCCTCTAGCTTCTTCAATTCCTAGGCCAGTTGCACTTTGAGTTCCCTGCTGAGGGAGGGATACCAGGACACTCATCAAGGTCCCACTGATGTGAGTTTCAGCATTTGCTAGAAGGTTCCAGCTTGTTCCTGCTTCTCCATTTTATATCTGCTAAGGACTAAATGTCTGTGGCCCTTAAACATTCTTATGCTGGAGCTAAGCGTCCAATATGATAGTCGTTGGAGACATGGTATTTAATAAAAAGTCATTGCAGTTATGAGATGTTGTGAGTGGCTCCCCAAGGCAGCAGAGTTGGGCCTTTACAAGAATAGACACCAGAGGCTTGTTCTCTTCACACTTGTGCAGGAAGTCGGCTGCCAAGAAGTAGGAAGGAGAGCCCTCACCCTAAGTTGAACCATGCTGGACCTTGTCTGTGTAATTTTTTCAGCTTCTAGAAATGTGTGGAAAATATAATCCTCATCTATAAACCATCCAATAAATGGCATTTTGCTATGGCATCCTCAGAGGACTGTTCATACCTACCCCATCTTCCTGACTTTCTGAAAAACAGATTCCAGCACTAAATACAAGCATAACAGGCCACAGAGTCTGCATGTGACTGCCACAATTGTGCAAGGTGAAATTCCTGTCCCAGTGGCCTAAGTGGGAAACCCTGTCTTAAAATCTGTGAATGACACTCAGATATTTGAGGTGTGCACTTTTATGTTAAAATCAATACCCACCATGGAGTCTGCATGGGTCTGAGATAGGTCCTCTGCATATATGTTGTTGTTGTGTAGCTTGTGGGACTCCTCTAACAGTGACAGCGGAGGTATTTCTAACCTCTTTTCTTGCTCTTGGGACCCTTTTCCTCCTACTGTGTCACCTCGTCCAGCCTTGATATGAGGGTTTGTGCCTAGTTGATGGGGAATGTACTGTGTATGTTTATCTTATTGATTGTTAAATAAAATACTGTTTGGCCAATGAGACAGCAAGTAGACAGGACTAGGAGTCAAAGAGGATTCTGGGAAATGTAGTAGAGAAGTGATGATCCAGGCAGGAAGTGACATAGCAAGGAGACTCATATTTAAGTGAAGGAGAAACAGGAAGCGGCTCCTTTTTCCTGTTCGCCTCCTCCAGCATCAGGATGTGAGCCACCGGCAAGGAGGGACGCCAATAAGGTGTCCGATAAGATAAGTCTTATAAAATATATAGATGTATGATAATTGAGACTGAGCTAACAGATGAGAATCCTAGTCATTGGCCAAGCAGCATTGAACCTAATACAAGTTTCTGTGTATTCATTTGGGCCTAACTCGGGCGGGCTGGCGGAAAGCTCACACATGGCAGGGGCGGGGGCTCAGGCGGCTTTTGGCAGAAAGATTTATCATAAGAGAATGGTGTCAGAAGTGGGATGTATGTACCTAGTTAGGGATAGCTTCCTATTGTTTATGGTTGGGATTGGAACGAGGTGTTCAGGTTTGGATACCTCTGTCAGATGACTTTAGGGTTTAGTTAAAATAGGATGTGACATAAGCAGATAGTTGTATCTTCTTATATTTTACCTTTATGATTGTTAATTTTGGATACTTTACACTGTTAAGTTTAATCCTCTTTTAAACTAAAAGGGGAATTGTAGGGGAAGCTGTAGCCACGCCTACTTAGGGGCTGGCTACAGGTGTGCCTGACCACGCTTTCGAGGGCGTGGTCAGGGTGACGTAGAGTGATACTGCGTGCTCTTTCAGTTTCACTTTTGGGCTTGCATACAGACTGCTGCCACGACGGCTGGCTAGGTTACTCTGTAAGGCTTTTCCCTATTAAATACCCTTGTATTTCTACCTGACTCCGTATTGGTAATTTCCCACTATACCTAGTCTTATTGTAACTTGTTACAT
Organism: Cricetulus griseus; assembly: GCF_003668045.3. Lineage (NCBI taxonomy): Eukaryota > Metazoa > Chordata > Mammalia > Rodentia > Cricetidae > Cricetulus > Cricetulus griseus. The sequence continues at coordinate 120,782,896 of NC_048598.1, forward strand.
GTGTTTGGTTGCTATCCCTGAGAGTAGACCTGGAGGTTCTGGGGTGGGGGTGGGGAGGGTGGAGGAAGGGGAAACTGCAGCCAGAATGTAATGTATGAGAGAAGAAAAGACAAACCAACACCCACCAGCGTTTCAGTGCGGCCCCACCCTCTGGCCCATGCTCTTATATCCACTTGCACAAGGAAGAAGAAGGCCTCAGCTGACCTGTAAATTACTCAGACATGCTGGGAAGAGCCTGGATGTGGTGCTGCCAGGAATCCTTGCTTACTGTGATCTTGTGAGCACTCAGAGAAGTTGCTCACTCACTTCATCATCCTTGTACTAACTGCACACCTCCGAGGTCCCAGGAGCACTCCAGGAGCTTAGGTTACAGCAGAGAACAAAACAGACACTTACTTCCTCACCTTCATAGAGCTTGTGTTCCACTAGAGGTAAAATCACAGACAAAATCTAGTGGGAACCAAATATTTTAACTTTTATTCCCTGTTACCATTTACCAATAGTTTGTTTAGTATTCTTCTCCCAACAGGGCTTTTGAGGTATAACTTTTTGCCCCAACTACCTCCAAATAAAAACTGGTGTTGATGTAAAATAAGATCTTCTTAAAAATCACTGCCACCCCAGAACCAGTGTTCGCTCTTTTGAGGAACAGAGAATTATAAGTAAAAGGTGATTTCTGAGGACAATCAATAATTGGCTTCCATGCTATGGTCTAGAACAGTGGTTCTCAACCTACGGGCCGCACCCCCCCTCCAAGATCAATAGGATACATGGATATTTACATTACAGTTCATAACAGTAGCAAAATTACAGTTGTGAAGTAGCATTGAAAATAATTTTATAGTTGGGGGTCACCACAACACGAGGAACTGGAATTAAAGGGCTGCAGCGTCAGGAAGGTAGAGAACCACTGGTCTAGAAATGCAACACAATACTAGTCTCAATTAGCAGACTATTAAGGTGTTTGCTGAACTGGGTTTCCGTGGAAGTGCTGAGGAAAAACTCTCGTCTTAGCTCATTGTTGTCAGAATTAGGTTCCCAGTAGCTGTAGCACTGAAGCTTGCTGGCTGTGAGTCAAGGCCAGGGTCACGCAGGCTGCCCATATCCCCTGACATGCAACCTCTCCCATCTTCAGATCCCCAGGACACCAACTAGTCCTCATGCTTCCAACCTAACATTCTCACTTGCTAAACCTGAGAATACGCTCTACTTTTTAAAAGCCATATGATTAGGTGAGACCCACCCAATAACATTCCTGGCATTAAATCAGTGCCATGTCACATACCTAACACAGAAGCATCATTGATTATATCTGTGGAAGCAGAGACCATGCATAGCATAGCATGTGTGTCCTTGGAGCCCCTAACCCAATTGCCCCTATAGAACTGTAGGTAATTGATTTCATTTGGGTGGATATCATCACACTTCTACCTTCATTTTGGGCAAAAATATTCATGTTCTCACTCACCATTAGATCACACAGTATGGCATTGCCACAATGCACTTTAAATTTCTTTATTCTTTAAATTTTTAATTGCTGTGCCATTTAGTTTCAAAATTGTGATGTTTTCCTTAAAAGGGATTTTTCTTTAAAGCAACCATAACAGTAAAATAGCAAGCTTATCTTCCAAAGATAACAATCATATAAGACAAGAGAGCATTTTTGTCAGTTACAGTGTAAGTGAGCTGCTGGAGTTGATAATATGTTGCATTGTTTTGGCACCAACATGGTGGAACATTACTCTGATGAGTTACGGTAAGTTTTCTGTGGTTGTTAACCTGTAACATGGTTAATCCCGAGGAAGAAAACAGGGTGCACTATTAGCTTCTCACTGCTGCCCAAACAAGATCACGAACTTAGTGACTTACAGGAACAAAATGTATTGTTCTCCTGGAGATGAGAAGTCTGGAGTGGATGTAGAGGCCGAGTCCCCTCTGGCGTTCCTAGGAACGACTGGATGGCTTTGCTTTTTGCATCGTTTCAGGCCCTGCCTGGTGATAGCCACAGCTTTTGCCATTCCAGTTCCTTCTCAGGCTCTGGCTCCCCTCCTCCCACTGCTTAGGGATTACTTTGGGTCAACTCATAGCATAATTCAGGATAATATTTCTATGCAAGTTAACATATGTTGTCTTTTTTATTAACACATAAAGGAACATAAGCTCTGGACATTTGGTTATGGTTGGGGGTGGGGCTCGTTATGCCAGTTATTGTATAAGCCTTGGAAAGCCTGAAGGAAAGAATATATTCTTTATTGTTCTGTGACCTATGAGTTCACTCTCATAGGACTGGACTGGAGGACTGGAGTGGTGCTGGAGGGGACAGCTGTCACTTGCTTACGAAGGGCTGATGCTGCTAGAGTCTCTCCGAATGCATTGTTGTAGTCACTGCTGAGTTACATGGAGAAAACAAAAGTCACGAGCAGCCATGTCTAGGAGATGATATAGGAAGAAAAGACCCTTTGCTCAGATCTCTAGGGGTGATCTAGAACAGTGGTCCTCAACCTTCCTAATGCTGTGACCCTTTAACACAATTCCTCTTGTTGGGGTAACCCTCCTCAAACCATAAAATTACTTTTGCTGCTACTTCATATCTGTAATTCTGCCACTGTTATGAACTGTAATATAAATGACTGATATGCAGAATATCTGATATGTGACCCCTGTTGGGGGGGTCACAAACCACAGGTTGAGAATCACCAGTCTAGGCAGAGCTAATATTGTAAACTTTCCTAGCAGCCATTAGTACTGTTTTGTGGTAGGATGCCTGGCTGTTGAGTGCACTTCCTAGTCATTCTACACAGCAGAGTGGGAAATGGCTGTGCTCTTGCAGTTAGCAAAGTTCTGCTTGCCTTCACTTCTACTTCTGTGAGCAGGGTCAAGGATGTCTTTCTATACCTGCCTTCGGTGACAGCCTTTGAAAATGAAGGCAGCCCTGTGCCACTACCATAATCAGTGGTTTCAGATCAGTTCATAGACACTCAAAACTGTGACATTTCCTAGATGTCCTTCAGGCCCACTCTGGGTGATGAAGGTCACCTTGGGAGATTACACTGGAGATATCAGAAGCCATTAGAAGTGAAACCAATGCCTTCTTAAGGCAGGGGTGTTTATTGGCTGCTGGTGACCATATCTCCTCTCATCTTTTATTACTTTCCATCTTAATAGGGCCCCTTGCACTATTCCACAGTGTATGGATATAGGCAGCACAGTGGCATTCATTTCCCGTGTATACACACACCGCTTGCTAGCTCCGCTGTCCATCTACATGCTGGGTTAGCTGTTGTCCCAATTTAATGCCTGGCTGGAAGCTTTTCTCTCTGTGTGATTAAAGGGGAAGGAAGAAGGAATAGAGAGGTGATTTATTTATGTGTCTATGTAAAATTCTTTGATGAAAGGAAGAAAGGGATGGTGGTGGAGGCGAATGGTCCATGGACTTAGGATTTCATTTTAGGCTTGAGATTCTAACCCATGATGAAGTTGCAGTTGTTGGAAGCCTGGAGGCTCACGTTTAATTATATTTGACCCCATATATTTCTGAGTCAATTTTTCTTAAAGCTATATTTTGCCTCCAGAACCATAGTTAAATTTCTTATCTGACCAAATTCCCTGGTACTTCTCTTTTGGGGCACTTACCAACTTAGGGGGAAACAGACTAAGGTAGATAATGTGCTTGCCATCACTGGTTGAGGAGAGGTGGGCTGGACCCAGGAGAGAGCTAAAAGGCAAAGGATGCAGACTGAGCTCTGTGTCACATAGCGTGTTGCACATTATCCCAGCATTGGATGCAGGAACAGCAGTACATGCTCATAGGACAGCCTCTCTGGTGTCTAGTACATTTCCTATAGGTTATAACTGCAAGGGGCTTTAAGATTGCCTTGTCTATCACTGTCATTTTAAGGAGGAAGAAATAGAGACCAGGGCTATTCAACGACCCATCCAATCAACAGTTTATTCACAGAAAAAATAAAGAATGAAAATCCATGTGTCTAGATGCTAGGCAACTGGTCCTTCCATATAGCACACTGTCCTGCTGGGCCATGTAACGGCAGCTGGCACACAGAAGGAAGAACTCAAGTCATTCTTGTCTGAAGCCAGGTAACCTTGGTCTCTTGTGAGCCTAGAGGTGCTTCTCTCCAGCACTGATCATATGTATTACCACCAGTGACTTGAGAGACTGGGTGTGAGAGTATATGGTAGGATATAGTAGAAATGTGTCTTCCTCCTCTCCTCCCTTTGAACCAGCCAGTGTGACACAGAGTTTACTCAGTCAGGTCACATGACAAGAGGAAATTAGGGCTGCTAATGGCTGTCCTTACAAGATGGAGACTATCCTGGAGATAGTCTAATTTGGCCCAATGACATCATAGGAGCCTAAAAGATGATGAAGAAAGTGTGTTGGGGGGTCAAAGGTCATCGTGATACCATGTAAGAAGGATTCTCCTTCCTGGGTCTGGCTTTGAAGAGGGAAGGGACAAAGAGCCAATGAAAGGTGACAACTTCAAGAAGCTTGGGGAAGCAGAAATGGAGTTTCCTTGGAGCCTTCGGGAAGGAGCACAGCCTACCAGCATCTTGATTTTAGCTCCGTGACACCTGTGTCAGGTTTCTAACCCTCTAGAACTGAAAGAGAACAGAGTTGTGCTGTCCCTCAGTGCTGAGGAAGGAACCCTGGAGTATGCTAAGCCTCTGCTCTATCACTGAGCTCCATCTCCCAGTCCAATAAGCCATAAAGTGTGGCCATTTGTCACAGAAACCAGAGAAGACTGACATGGGGTTTGCAATGCCTCTATCAGGCCAACCGGCTGCAGCTGAGAACATGTCTCTTACCTGGAAGCTGTGGCCCTATTCTTTCATTGGCTCATTTTCCTATTGACTAGGTTTGAACCTGGTTATATCTAGAATATGTGTTTCATACAGACGGCCATGTCTCACTGTCTCCTGCGCCCCCATTTTAACATACTGTATCATCACTACGCTCCTCTGTCATCATCGAGGTTCCTCTAGCACCCCAAAACCTAGATGAGAAACATGGGCTTCCCAACCTCAACCCAGCAATCAGCACAACTCCCAGTGTGCAGAGGTGACACACAAATCTCCAGAGAACCTCCGTGCATGTCTGAAGGAACACCCTGTCTTCTGTGCTTCCCACAGAAATATGTGCACAGAACGCACAAAAGGAAATCGATTCTGCCAGGTGCCGTGGCAAAAACCTTAAATCCCAGGATTAGGGAGGCAGAGGCCCAGGATCTCTGTGACTGTGAGGCCAGCCTGGTCCACATGGTAAGTTCCAGGTCAGCCAAGGTTGCATAGTGAGACCCTGTCTGGGAGGGAGGGAGGGAGGGAGGGAGGGAGGGAGGGAGGGAGGGAGGAGGCGAGGGACTGAGGACACACACACACACACACCACACACACACACAGAGAGAGAGAGAGAGAAGAGAGAGAGAGAGAGAGAGAGAGAGAGAGAGAGAGAGAGATCAATTCTTCCTAATCAGTTAATTAATTAATGCAGGTCTTCTCAACCTTCCTAATGCTGTTGACCCTCTAACACAGTTCCTCGTGTTGTGGTGACCCCCAACCTTAAAATTATTTTGTCACTCATTCATTACTATAATTTTGCTACTGTTATGAATTGTAATGTAAATATCTGATATGAAGGCTATCTGGTATGCAACCCCTGCAAGGGGTCACGACCCACAAATTGAGAGTTGCTGAATTAATTTGTGTGTGTGTGTGAGAGAGAGAGAGAGGGAGGGAGGGAGGGAGAGAAAGAGAGAGAGAGAGCACTAAGTAGGGTGATGTCTGCCTGTAATCCTAACACTTAGGAGTATAGCTTAAAGAACAAGTGCTTGCCCAGTATGTATGAGGCTCTGGGTCTAACCCACTAAAAAAGCAAATGAACAAACAGATAAATCAATATGAGATTTTTTTTTGGTAGCAGGGTTAGCTGCACAGAAGGCAGAGAATTGAGGGCTTTGATGCACCCTAACATCTCTAAAGACATTTTCCCGTCTGCCCAACAACAAATGAAGATGTCTTTTAAGGCCTGGTTGACAGACAGTGTTGGAAACGCAGACTGTTGTTGCTACAGTGGAACAGCTTGTCATGGCAGCGTCATTTCTCTTTCTCTGAAAAGCCTGGCCCAAGATCTGCCCCCAAAACTGCTTTTGTTTAAGACTCAACCATGGCCACCAAGCAAGCCAAAATGTGTAGTCACTGTGCGTGTCTGGCCGCATGTTAATTGTTGCAGTGTCCTCGGGGGACATTTGAAAACCTGGACAGTTGACAATGAACAGCACAGGGGAGTCTCTGCCAGTTGTCCCGTCTCCCAGCCTCTCACATTGGCAGTTCCTGGGACGATGCCATTTCATTTTCTCTCTTTATTTTTCCCTCTGCCCTGGAGGACTCCATTTGTCCTGGATGTCACCCAGCTTCACTCTTTTCTGTGGACCAACATTATGTGCAGGTGCCTCATTTTAGGTGATGGCTGAAAACCAGAAATTTTGTACACAAGATGAAACTTGGCAAACAGGAGCATTTGGAATGCAAAGATGAGCCATGGGCATGAGAGAGACCCTGATCTAAACTGTCCCCATCTGTCAAGGTTCCTTCTCTGAGTCCTTCTGGAACCCCCTCTGGATTTCTGCCAGTGGTCTCCTTGCACAGCACCTAACTTGAAATTTTTATGGATTATGTAATATGTATGTGGAATTCTAGCTTTTTGTTTTCTACCTTCTTAGAAAAATATAAGCTTTTAGAAGGCAAGGGTCACATATACTCTTAGGGCTTTTCATTCTCCAGTATCCTATAGAATAGTTTAAGGGACCAGACCTGTATTTGGTTATTAAATTAAAGCTATATTATACATCACTAAGAAAAAGTGTGTGTGTATGTGTGCGTGTATATACATGTGTGTCTCTCTGTGTGTTCATGTGTGAATGTGTGTATGTGTGTCTGTGTGTATGCATCTCACCCATGTGTGTATATGTGTGTCTGTGTGTATATGTCTGTGTATTTGCATGCCTTTCTTTTTGTGTGTATACATCTGTGTGTACATGCGTGTGTGTGTGTGTGTGTGTGTGTGTGTGTTTGTGTGTGTGTGTGTGTGTGTGTGTGTGTGTGTGTGTAAGAGAGAGAGAGAGAGAGCGAGCAAGCACATCTGTATGTATAGGTCTCCCCTGACCCTTTCTCTCTCTGTGTATGTGTATATGTATGTGTGTATGCATGTATGCATATCCCTCCACCCCCTCTTGTTATAAATCTTTCTGCCAAAAGCTGCCTGAGCCCCATCGCCACATGTGAGCTTTATGCCAGCTGCCTGTCCGAGTTGGACCCAAATGAATACATAGAAACTTGTATTAGGTTCAATGCTGCTTGGCCAATGACTAGGATTCCTCATCTGCTAGCTCAGTCTTAACTATCATAAATCTATATATGTTATAACACTTATCTTATCGGATGCCTTATTGGCGTCCCTCCTTGTCGGTAGAGCACATGGTGTCGCTGGAGCAGGAGTCGAGGGGAAAAGAGAGACGCTTCTGGTTTCTCCTTCTTTAAATCTGAGTCTCCTTGCTATATCACTTCCTGCCTGGATCATCACTTATCTACTACATTTCCCAGAATCCTCTTTGACTCATAGCCCTGCCTAACTTGCCGTTTTATTGGCCAAACAGTATTTTATTTAACAATCAATAAGATAAACATACACAGAAGTACTTCCCCCATCACCCTCTCTTGTATGTATATGTGTCTGTGTGTATATATCTACCCCAACACTGTGTGTGTGTATGTTTGTGTGTGTATGTGTGTGTAGGAAGAAAGAGACAGAGAAGGAAAAGTATTAGTTCTTATTCCTCTCTATCAAATTAAGAATGTGCTCTAGGAAGAAAATATTCTATCACACTGTATAATATTATCTATAAAGTCATACCAAAATAATGTACATTTTACAAAGCTCTCATATTTAAAGGTAAATCTAAAAATTATTGCCTAAATGTATATCTACTTTTTGAAACAGGGTCGCATGTAGCCCAAACTGGCTTTAAAGCCATTATATAGCTGAGGATGACCTCGAATTCCTGATTCTTTTGCCTCTACCTCCCCAGTGCTGGTATCACAGATACATTCCAAACCACAGCTGGGTTTATGCAGTACAGAGGACTGGACTCTGGGTTTCTTGCATGCTATACAAGGGCTCTACTAACAGAGCTACATTCCAAGGCCCCCAAATGTGATGATTAGAACATTAAACCAGACTGGATTTGAGTTTCCTTCCACTGAAAATGGAAAGGAGCAAGAAAAATACCCTTGCTAAAGGTCCTTCAGGACAGGAAGCATCTGACAAACAATAACTAAATGTGTTTCCATGTTTCTAATGCCCCACCCTATAGGAGGCTGCGGTTTTAGGACATGGAATGGCATCTGCTTTTCCAGTTTTCTTTCATTTCATGTATTTAACAATAGTTCTCTTGACAGTAATCAAGACAAGTTAGTCCAAGCCTTAGGCATAAATCTGAATTTATATCCCCTCACTTAAGATGCCTTTTGAACTTGGAGCTTCACACCAATCCACAGATTGCAAGACTTTCCACAAAGCTCCTTTATTCCCTGGTAGCCTGTAACACTGGCCTGTGTGTTTTAAACTTAAGACAACAGAAGTGTCTACTGATCGGAGTGACAATAGTTCAAAGCACTACATGCAGCCAGGAGTGTAGTGGCTGCTGATAAATAGGTGATGTAACTTCTCTCCTCCAACTACTTTACCAAACAACAGACTTCAGACTAAGGGGGAACTCTGACTTCAGTGCAATTGATCTTTAGTTGGGCCCACAAAGCATATTGGCAACCAGCTGAGTACAGTGCATTGCACCTTGGACAGTGGGGGTAGAAATCAAGAGACTGGAAACTTTGTTCTGGTCTGCAGAGAGCCTAAGCCCTTGATAAACATTCAGGAGGAGGCAGCACAAACTAAACAGCAGGTTGTTTTATTTAACTCGATGGACCAAATGATAGAATTTCTCTCATGTGGAGAGAAAGCAATATTGTCTACCAACTCCCATTTTTCAAAGGCAGAAAGCTAAGGCCTGGAGGGATGGCATCCACAGCCCAGGAAAGCTCACCCTCTAGGAATTTGTATCACAAAACTAGTCTTGGTCATCACGAAGTCTCAACGCCCCAGTGGATTTCAGGAACTAGAAGCTAGCTTCCTCTCCTGTACGTGCACTTTACAGTGATTTCCTATAATGAGCTAAACTTCCTATTTGTATAATTATGACGAAACTCATCAGATTATCTGAAAAGAGGAGCTTGGATGCCCAGCCCTAAGATTGACTTTATGACTTCATGTACTCATCCATTGAAGTTTACTAGGAATGTACTATGTGCTGGTCCTTTGAGAGGCACCAGGGCACCTGATAACATGGGCAACAGTCACACCCTACCCCAGGGAGCTTACATTCTAATAGAGGAAGCAGACAATAAGCAAATAGTAAGATAAGGAGTATTCCTGTAGAGAAAAAAGGACAGGGACAGAGAATACTGGAAGCAGAATAGAATGGTCCAGTCGGTTTCACTGGGAAGACCTGAAGGAGGTGAAAGAGCCAGCCATCCAGTCTCCTGAGACAAGAGCGTTGCAGTAGGGAGGTCGGGCCTAGTGAGCACAAGGGCTCTGGCTATGAAGAGATGTCAATGAAGCTGAAGAGGCTAAAGGAGAAGTAAGGCTAGAGAGACACTGCAGGTTAGGGGACAGACTGAAGCTCATTGTGGACTCCCACTAGTATTTGGGGAGAAATGAGACTACAATGGACAGGCAGCCAGTCACAACTATGATCTAGCTTATCTTCTGGACCATGATTCAACTTTCAGAATGAAAGGGCACAAGAGAGAGAGAGAGAGGGTGGAAAGATGTCACACACAGTCAAGGAGAGTGGTGACAATGAGTTGGAACAGGGTGGGAATGGTACAGGTGATAAATTCGGAGTATATTTTTTAAAAAGAAGCCAACAGATCACTTACTGCAGTGTTAAAAGTTGGACTCAAGGGAAACATAAATGAAACAGAGTCTTACCAACGTAATGAGCACAAGGGACACAGCATTGCCAGTTACTGAAATGGAGAAGGATGAAGCAGGCTATGGGACCAGGTCTAAGGACCACCTGTGCATCTCCTGGCCACACTACTTAGTGATGTTGTCTGGTTCTATAGACTTGTGGGAGTCTTGTTAGACTAGCAGAGAGGATGCATCAGTCGATCCATTTTCTGGTGTCAAGTTACTTAACACAAAAATTAGAATAGGCTACTGAAGACTGATGATCTCTCTCTCTCTCTCTCTCTCTCTCTCTCTCTCTCTCTCTCTCTCTCTCTCTCTCACCACACACACACACATTCTGGTGTTGAAAAAATCCAATATCAAGATCTCATTAAGAGCCTTCTAAGCATATCATCCCATGGCAGAAGAAAAGAGTGTCAGTACCAAGGGGAGAGTCCCAATCATTCCTTTAAATAACACATTCCTGCAAGTACAGCATTAGCTTCTCACTCCACCCTCAGCCTGGCCTTTATTATTCAGCTCCGCTGTCCAGTACTGTTCCATGGGGAGGAGGGGTTAGCCTCCTAACACGTGAACATTGGGTGGGGAACACATCCAGTAGCTGTTAAAAGTCCCCTAGGGCAGCATTGTGCCCTGGCTGTTCCACCTTTCTGCCCCTTCTCCTCACCACAGACTATGTCAAAGATGGACTGATGAAGTTCTGAAAAGTCCATCACCAGTGACTAGCCAATGAAATCCCATTTTGGGGAAGAGTGACCAAGCAGCACCCTGGCAGGCAGTTCTTAGCACATCCTGCAGCCTCCTTCTGGTGCTTGGCACTGCACAGTGGGCAGCTCATTCCCCTCAGGTAGAGAGACACCAGGCAGGAGAGAAAGTTCATTGCTTATCAGACTGAGTGCTAAGCTTTTAAAAGAAAGTTGAAATGGAATTTCAAAGAAGAAACTAAAGAACAACACAGAAGAGAAAAACAGGAAAGCAGAAAATTCCATATACCACACCAGGTGGAAAAGCTTACATTTGGGGACCAGATTATGGTTTTTAAGACAAGAGAGTATCTCCTGGGCTGGAAAAAGTGACTCAGTGTCTAAAGATATCTGTAACCAAGCCTGGCTACCTGAGTTTGACCACCAGGACCCACATGATGGAAGGAGAGAACTGAGTCCTACAAGTTGTCCTCTGATGGTCCTCATGGGCCATGGCACAATGCCATGCCCACTTCCAAACAATGTAAATAACATAGTTGAATTCCTGAGGGCACCAGTGATGTTCCACATGGACTTGCCTAGACCCAGACCTGGATCCAGGGTGGAAACTAGAGCTGACAGCAGACCAGGCTGCTTTGCATTGCACCAGATTCTGGATTCCAGACGCATGGACTGTAGGTCAAAGCAGAAGACTGTACGGTGATTGGGGGTCTGCATCAGGGAGGGAGATGCGGAAGGTAAATCTGTTCCTTCCAATCTGGTTTCTAAGGCCATCCATGTATTTGCATGATGGTATGGGGACATGTGATGTTGCATCGTCAGTGTCCCTGGAACTATAATGACAGAATATTCAAGTCCTATTTTGGCGGAAAGAAATTAATTGGGTATTGAGACAAAGATAGTTCTTAGTCTGATATTTAAAGTCATCAAGATACAGTGAGCAAAGGGAGGGGGTCAACTGTGAGGAATACTCAAACAACTGAAATCTCACTCTTCTCCCAGTTCACAAGATTAGTTTCTTCTCTGATTATTTGTAAGCCACTTTTTCCATGGATTGGACTAATGATGTAATTACTAATAGTGCTTTTGATGGCTTTTACCTTTTCCCCCTGGTCACACTGGCATCTGTGTTATTCATCTTTCTGTTTCTATAACAAATACACGGGGCGATTAAGTTATAAAGAGAAAAGGCTATGGAAGCACATGGTTTTAGAGGATGTATGATCCGGGAGACCCACTACTCTTAGGCATCTGGTAGGTGTGCTAGATGGCAAGAACAGCGAGTAAGTGGCAAACCCACACTGCTCACCCTGTAGTTGAGAAGTTAAGCTCAAAAAGGGAGAGCCTAGGATCTCATAACTCCCTTTAAAAATGCATACCCAATGACTTAAAGGCCTCCCACCGGAGTCCTTCTAAATGTTTCCACTGCCTCCCAACAGTGCCAATCTGGGGCCCAAGTTCTCAATACACAGCCCTCAGGGTACATTCTATAGCAGCATCCAATCAGAAGCTCTGCTTTCTGTTTTCTTTGCTAAAACCTTGAACATCAAGTCGAGCTTTGAAAAAAATGCAATTGATCTTAGGGAGGCCCCATTAAAATAAATATTACTGGTGTGTAAAGATAGCAAACATTTTGGGCTTTGCAGCCCGGACAACCTCTGTCACAACCTCTCACCCCTGCCCTTATATCCTAAAAATGGCCACAATGACATGCAAGCAAATGAACAAGGCAGCGGTCCAACCAGGCTTCATTTGTAGGAAGGGAAATTTGAATTTCATATGGGTGTGTGTGTGTGTGTGTGTGTGTTCCAGGAGACACTCTTCTTCTTTTGATATTCCCTCACTTATTTTCAGCTTAGGGCATAAACATGGGAGGTACTAAGATATACAGGTTATAGTATGCTGTCCCTGAGTAAATGAGCTTGCTTCTGCTTGATGGGAACTGCTCTTGTCTTAGCCTTGACTCAGTTGACCCCTAGGCAGAAAAAGCAACACCACATGTCCCCTAAACTGCCATGCCTTGGAAGAAACTCACACATTGTTATCGGCTTAGTTCTGAGTCCTAGGGCTGTGATCATCTAGGGCTCCTCAAATTTCTCTCCAAAGCCATGATAACTCTTCATGGAAATGACAAGAGAGGGAAACTTCTTTGCTAACTATTTTCCTTTTGATTTATGTTTCTTGATATGTACCCTGAAAACCAAGCATATTTTACGCATTCCAGCTTAGGAGAATTGGAGCACAAAAGTAAGAATGCTACCCCATGTTTTCTGATGTTAGAACAGGGCACCCGGCACTGAGTAATTTACATATGACAGAGGGTTATTCTTCATGGTTGTGGAGGTTGGCACATCCAGCATTTGGCACATCTTTCTTGTTATGTCACATGGGGGGAAGCATCAAGTGGCAAGGAAATACCCATCCAAGTCAAAGAGTTCACTGCTACAATGAGGTCACTCCCAGGACACGGACTCTCACAATAATGGCATTGACCAACTCATGAAGGCAGAGTCCTCAAGGCCCAATCCAGTTTTAAAGGCCCCTCTTCTTCTTCTTCTTCTTCTTCTTCTTCTTCTTCTTCTTCTTCTTCTTCTTCTTCTTCTTCTTCTTCTTCTTCTTCTCCTTCTCTTCCTCTTCCTCCTCCTCCTCCTCCTCCTCTTCCTCCTCCTCCTCCTCCCTCCTCCTCCTCCTCCTCCTCCTTCTTCTTTGGTTTTTGAGACAGGGTTTCTCTGTGTAGCTTTGGAGCCTATCCTAGCACTCTCTCTGGAGAGCGGGCTGGCCTTGAATTCACAGAGATCAGCCTGTCTCTGCCTCCCGAGTGGTGGGATTAAAGGCGTGTGCCACCAAGCCTGGCTAAAGTCCCTACTTCTTAAGGCAGTCACAAGAGCAACCTCATTTCAGTAGGAGGTTTCAGGGAATGCTCAAACCTTAGCAGGAAACAATTGAGGCAAGCGCTGGATCAATCTGGCAGTGAACCCTGCTGTGCTATGCACTGGTGTGTGTGTGTGTGTGTGTGTGTGTGTGTGTGTGTGTGTGTGTGTGTGTAAAGCCAAGGCTCTCTTCTCTTAAAACCAGGGCTTTGCAGCAGAAGGAACACTGGGTCCGTGTCTGTGAGACCAGCACCTTCTACTCCCTTTCTGTGGAAATCCTCAGCATCAGGGAAGCCAGCAGGACAGAGAAGCCTGACCCCTCTGAGACCACCATGTGTGGACACTGCAGTGGACAGTCCTAGTTGACTGTCCTGACTTCCAAACTCCTCACCAAAATGCCAAGCACATGATCCAGGCCATCCTGAAGCCTTCAGCAGGCCCAACTGCCAACTGAAGTCACTGAGTGATCCCAACTGATGCCATAGGAGGAAAAAAGAAGTCCCATCTGAATGTCACAGGAATTCCTGATCATAAAGCTACAAGATATGAGAAGCTAAAACATTTATTTTAAGTTACTAAGTTTTGAGGTGGTTTGTATGTGCCATGTAATGCAGTACAGATAAACAGAACAGGAAATAGAAAAGATAGATTTTCATCCTGTCCCCAGATGGTGTGGCTGAAATTGAGAGGTATCAAAAGGGCCAGTCAGAGGTAGGATAGCTGGCAAAAGCAAAGAAAGGAAAGAACCTGATGTTGGACAGAACCAGGAACCCGAGGCTGGACGGAACCGCAAAGGCAAGCCTTATCTAGGCCAGCCAGAAGGACATGAAGGCAGCTAGGCATGGACCAGGCTAGGACAGGGCAAGTATGAGCGCCAAGTATGGGCAAGGAGAAAGGGAGAAATCTATTGGACTAATGCAGCACAGGCCAGTGTGGCTTTTAGTGAAGGCTGTGAGGTGAGTGTAGTGGGAATTGGGTAGTCATAAGCCCCACTCTCCGAGTGGCATGAAATAAACCTCCTGTCATGCGGCGACGTGCACGGAGAACCCCACAACCCGACTGTCATTTCTCAGGAGGTGTTCTCTGCCCTGGAGCACACTGAACAGCCCCTGGCTGAGGATTTCTCAGACCTAAGGCTGATCTAGGTGGCAGGATTCCCCAGGAAGTGGAAAGACAGACTTGGGGGTCAACAGACTTGGACAGGAAATGCCACCTCCTGATGCAAGAGCAGCTAGTCCTTCTTGCACCAACATCCCTAAGTAACCACACACACTGAACATTACTGTGCCAATCCTCAAGTGTTTTCCACTGAGGCCTTTGCATACACACTTAGCTTATCTGAAGTCTTCACACTGGGCATTTGCAAAGTAAAGTCCCATAATTCTAATAACATAGCCCCATTCTCCCATCCCCATAGCAGCTTACATGTGCTCCTCTGGATAAATAAGACGATCTTTCAAGCCCCTCCTCCAGTAACCCCCAGCAGGCGCCAGGCAGAGGTTCCCATCATTCATCCTGGACAGTTGGCAAGCACCAGCATGTAGCATTAACAAATTACTGAAAACATGATTTGTTGAAGTACATCAAAGACTCTGGTGCTGACAGATGGGATAACTGATGTGGTTGTGATGGCAAATGGTTGACAGTAAACGGTTGACACAAGCTGGCAGGGATATTAACAAAACAAGAATTGATTCTGCCCCCTGACTCTCCTGGGGAGAGACCAATCAGGGTAAACTTGAGGCAAATCTTCAACTTGAGGATTCCAAGTGGGAAATTAAGTCACTTTTGGATGTTAGAGTCATTTTCATGTTTGTAAGCGTGTCCTCGCTTTGAGTAGAGAGAAGGCTTTGAAAGTTCCTTAGAGAGTTGCTAGAAACACATTAAGGCTTGAGTGACAGACTGAAACAATTTTAATAAAATCCCCCCTCTCTCTCCTCCCCTCCCCCTCTCTGTGAATGCATATGTGTATGTTATATGTACAGTATGTGCTATAGCTATATGTGTAAGCTATGTGCAAAGTCAGCTTCTCGTAGCTATCTACTCTCATGGACCTGTTTACATTCTTAACACTGGAAAGTGCTGCTGAGTCCTTTAAGTTCAAGTGTTTCTCAGTTCTGCATTTTGTGGGGAGCTGTCAGAGGCACCAAGATGTCAACAGGCATATTCTGAGCACTGGCTACACACAAGAAAATATACACTCAGTCCCTTCTTATAACTCTGCAATGCAGAGTCCTGGAAACAAGCTCTTCTCACAACTTATTTGTGGAAAACAAGACCTGAAGGAATGTGAGGCTACCATAGTGTTAATACTCAAATGCTTCCTTGCAAGACGGTTAATGAGGTAGAGTCCTGGCTGTCACCCTAGACTCCTCAGGGGTGACAGTATAAAACACACACTCAACATACTATGGCTTCTTCAAAATTGAAACTCAGTTCCAAGACACCCTTGACTGAGGACTTCAGTCAATGGAGGATCCAGTGACCACAACCACGTGAGATAGCTGTAACTGGTGGTTTGGTCCATTTGGGTTTGCTATAACAAGATGCTGGGGACTGGGCAGCTGATAAACAATGGACTTTTATTTCACACAGTTCCGGTCAAGTTTAAGTGTACCTGTAGCATGGAATCTGGCCTGCTGTACTCTATAGAGGGTCATCATTGTTTCTGTGTCCACACATGGTGGAAGGGTCTCTAAAGCCTGTCTAAGAGGGTCCTGGACCATTCTGCTAGTCAACCTCTATAAGTCAACTACTTTCCAAGGCCCTGAGTAGCACTGTCTTAGGAGTTAGGATTTTGAGGGACATGGATACTCAGACCCCAGCAGAAGATCTAAGACTGGAAGAAGACTGGAGGAGTCTGTGGCCAAGGGTATTAGCCTCCAGGGTGTTCTGAAGTTGTTTATCTGAAGAGTCCACACAGCAACCCTCACAGAAGCTAATGTGACACCATTTGATTTCACCAAGGTTTAGTGACATTAACTAGAACCTCTTAGTATTAAATAAAATGAATAAATCTAAACCTCTTCTGGGCAATTAAACAAATAACTAAAAAGGAATATACTTACTCATTATAAACCAAAAGGGAGAGATTATAGACAGGCCACATAGAAGGCTCTGCTTGGAAAGCTGGTCTAGTGGCTGGGGTTGTAACTCATAACCCTTAGGATAGGTCCTGGGTCCAGGTGACCATTTATCCCAGTCAGGACAATCAGAGATAACTCAGGAGAAAGAGAGAGAGAGAGAGAGAGAGAGAGAGAGAGAGAGAGAGAGAGACCCTCATAAAGTTGTGAATGCTAACACCAGGTCAGATTGGAGCTGCTCCAGTTCAACATCACCACAGGAAGGGCTCATGAAGATGACAGAGACCTTGTGACAGAGATCCCTGGAGCCAATGGTGGTCAATGTAGCTGACCCTTGGCCATCCACTGATGGGGGATGTCTTTCTATACATATGTTTCTCTTATTGGTTGATGAATAAAACAGTTTGGCCAATAGCTAGTAGAGGCAGGAAGATAGGCAGGACTAGGAAACAATGAGAATTCTGGGAAAGGTCAGAGAGGGACTGTGAAGGAGATGCCATGGTAGAACCAGGAGGGTAGGATATGCCAGGCATTCTCTGGTAAGATAAGGCCATGTAGAAATACATAGATGAGTAGTAATGGGTTAATAATTAAGACAGAGGTAGCCAATGAGAAGCCCTAGCCAACAGCCAACAGTTTACTAATTAATATAGTGTATCTGTGCATTCATTTGGGGCTGAAGTGGCAGGACCTGGAAGGACAGAGAAACTACAGTAACAATCCACTACCCAATTCAAAGCATCTGCTCTTGTCTCCTATTGCATGGCCTGTAGTGGGAAGGGGCCCACAGTCTGCCTCCGTGCCGTTCTCTCTATCTCCTAGTGCTCTGGTTCTTTCACAGGTCAACAGAAAAGATGGCACCCATGGATTGGTGGTTGAACATTGTTTTTAATACCAGCTTGCAGTTGTCCCCTTGGACACCAGAGTTGTCTCTGCCAAGGTACTAGTGCCATGCTTGAACCTTCATCAGCTACATTTTTAGGTTTGACTGGCTTTTGTGGCCCCTACTCCCCACCACATCCCTACATTAGCATACATTTCCGAGTTCTAATAGTCAGGTTCACTTCAGCCCGAACAGCCATTTTCTTTCTGGGCAGGGTACCAACAATAATTGCTCCAAACACACCCTTCTTTATGTTCCCTAGTCCCATGAGAACATGCATTTCTCTGCCAAACGGTGAAAGTTGAGTTTTCTAACTACTGAATACCTCATTTGTCTCACTTTTGTGAATTTATTTAGTTACTTGGTATCTATGAAGTGCTTTACATTGGGAGTGGGCACCTGGATCCACATCACATACTCCCAGACCACCTCTGTCCTCATTTCTGATGGATCTGGATGGAGGCCACAGAGCCGGCATCCAGCAGGATGACGAGGTGCCATCTCCTACTGTTGCCGTAACTCAGATCTCTAGATGAGAGTCCTCCATTCCTGATGCAGGGTGACAGGGAGAGCATCCTCTTTCTCCCCATAGTTTAGGAAGGAGAAATGTCCCGGGCATGCCGGAGATGTCTGCTGAATCACCCGTCATCTCCAGTGTGAGCTGGATCTGTAATGGAGTGCCAGTCACCAGGCCACCTTTGACCCTTCCATTAAGTACCCATATCCATGTCTAATTTTTTTAAGTGTGTGTGTGTGTGTGTGTGTGTGTGTGTGTGTGTAGATTTACAGACAGTTGTGAGCTGCCTGATGTGGGTGCTGGGAACCCAAGCTGGGTCTCTTTAAGAGCAATAAACCCTCTTAACCTGAGAAGCATCCAGTCCCTAGCAACATACTTTAGAACACTAGGGACTGGCAGCCACATTTAGCTTTGGGGTCTCTATTTCTTCTTACATTTGGGAAAACCCCATTCAAGACAGCCTCACTTTGAGTTCCCCTCCTAGAAAATTAGCACCTTGGTGTTAAAAACATCTCACCGAAGTGTAGAAGCCAAAAACAAACCTTGACAAAAATATCAAGCCTGGCATATAATTTTCATCCTTGGGAGAATGAAGCAGGAAGACTGACTGTGCGGTCAAGGTACGGGGCAATAGAGTGAGTGATAGGTTATGTTGGACTATATAGTGAGAACCTGTCTTTACAAAAGAAAAAAAAGACAAAAAAAAAAAATCCTCCAATACCATAGACTCCACAGTAACAGCAACAATTCCAATTACATACTGTAATATGTTAATCATTCTGTAAGCATTTAGTGGATTACATAAGTCACACTCTTGCTATGGTATCATTTTCTGGTTAAAATATTCAGCTATGTGAAACCTTAAAGGGAATACTGAGTTTTACACTTGACTAAAGAGAAGTTAGGATGGATACCCTGTGTAACCCCTTGCTGGAGGAGTACTTGGGTGTAGGGAGACACCATAACCACACCTCCTAAGGGCTGGCTACAGGTGTGCCTGACCACGCCTGGGAAGGCGTGGTCAAGGTGAGGTCAGGGTGACTCGGGAGGGGCTCTTAAGCAACCTCGAGCATATGGAACCCCCTCTTCTTCTGCTGCTGCCCCTTCTCCCTGGCCTTCCTGCTCTGGCTTGCATTTGGCTGGTATTTATCTGAATAAAGGTATCTCGACTCTACAAGCTTTTTCCTTCGCTTGAGAAGATACGTATGCTGCTTACTCAGCTGCCTGACTCTCCTGTTCACTAAGCATTGTTCCCAACAGTGACCAGATTCCACAGTACTGTTAGCAGCAACGAAACTCCACTGCTCTTGTACTAGGGTGTTGTACCATATGTCAGCATTCTCCCGCACGTTCTCCAAATCAACCCCCTTGGAGAATATCAAGCTTATAAAATGCTTGCTGAACCCACCATAAAGGATTTAAGATAGGACTCATTATATCAGATGCCTAGTGGGATAAACAACGTAGGAAGTAAGACAGGAGGGAACAGAGGGGACTACCGCAAACCTGAAACCACATGTCACACTAGAAAGAACCCTACAAGCGGCTACTAGGTGCCAATGTTGACGGAGTATCTGCTTTTTAAAGGAGGTTTAAGGATTCAGTTATTGTGAAATCTGACTTCTAAAATATATTTAATCAAAAATTTGTCGATATCAAGCCAAAACAAAATCAAACAAACCGCCCACATATGCTGGCATGTGTGGTTGCCAGTTTCTAATCTCTAGACACAGCAGGCATTGTTGGCTGCACCACACACAGTCTGGTCTCTGCAGACCTAGAGAACAGTCGTTCAGTTGAGGCATGGAGAGCAGGGCATCTCCCCCTGCTCCCAGTTTGTAGCTGACCTCACCGACATGGATTATGGGCAGTGATAAGGATTTCATTGCTTTAGTGGCTAGGAAGCACAGAAGCAAAGCCGGGGGCCTGCCCACTCTCAGCAAACAAACAGATCTGCACAAATGTGTAACCTCATGGTCTCACTCCACACTGATACCGCCCCCCCTTTCCTGCCTCTTCTTAATGTATGTTATTGTGATGTCGTTTTTTATACAAACACATAGGTCTCCTTTAAGTCCCCTATGGTACAAAGCTGAGGGTAAATGATTTTTAAGCCATCTCTGAGGAGACCTTAGTCCTATTTGATGAATGAATAGATCAAGACTTCATAAGGCTAACCAGATAGTTAATAAGTGTTAAGACATAGGCTATGGCTTCTAGATTCAAACCAAGTATCCCTTGGGTATTAATAAAAAAGCAATATGCAACCTGGATTTATAATCCCAGCACTTGGGAGGTAGAGACAGGAAGATCCCTAGTGCTTTCTGGTCAGTCCATTTAGCCTACTCAGATAACTCTAGACCAACGAGAGGCCCTGTCTAAAAACCCAAGGTGGATAGCTCCTAAGGAACAAGACATGTGGCTGTCCTCTGGTCCACAAGAACATTCACAAACATGTGTGTATACACATACACATACACAAAACAAAGCAAAAATACCATGCATGTCTATAGCAGAAATTTGAAACTCAGTTGCCACTCACAGGTGCTCCTGTAGATACTTGGCAGGGCGTGATGTTTCTCAAAGTACCTGAATTGCAAAGTGGCTTGGTTCCCTAGAACAAAATGTAATCACCCAAGAAATGACACCCCTTCTGAGACAGAGTAGGACACACCTTCTGGGACGTTAAAATCTAGAGTTCTTGTAACAATAAATTGACTGCCTGGTCTTTGAATCCACATCCCAGTTTGAGAACCAGGCCAGGGAATCTGATGAGATACAATATATGGGCCCTGATTTAATTGTGCCCCCTGAAGATGGCATGGGGTGTCTTTGAGCTTGTCTGAGGAGAGCTACCTCACTGTAACAAGAGTCTCTGAAATCCAGGCCTTGGGGCAGCTTTGTGAAGGAGGGAGAGCACAAAGGAATTCTTCGAATTTTTCGGTAATCAAATCGCTGGTGAGCCCTAAAATGAATCAGCTGTGTACAAAGCCTCTGTTTGCCTCAAATTGAATTATGGTGCTGCTCCGACTTATTTGGATTAAATTATAACCGTGTAAGAGCACAAGATGTTCCCAGGTCTTAAGGAATTTGCTGTTCAGACTCAGTGTTGTCCTTACTCTTAGTTTCTTTCTCCATAAATAATGTTGAAGCTGCAGGGCTTCAAGCCTGCCTAAGTGGCACAACCTCCCCTCTTCCCAAGCACTTCTAGCTGCAGTTCTCTGCACTGGGTGACGCAGAGGGTCTGGGAGCTGCTTATGGGTGTGCTGGCCTTTGACGAGAGTTTTGGTGAAGGCCATCAGCCTCTCATCCCCCATCTTAAGGACTCAGCTCTTTAGCTACTGTCTGATTCCTGAGCTACCAGTGGGACCCAAATGTGTAGGGAAAATGCTATGAAATGACTTGGAAGAATATAAATGTTGTGTAGAACTTGGCTCAACCTTGTCAGGACATACAGTCAATCTGGCAAATGTCTAGATGATCATCTACTTGGGCCATCACGATATCACCAGAACAAAGCAAAGACAAAGTGCCTGGTAATTCTGGTCTTCAGGGCAACTTTGAACACTACTGAAGATGAAAGGGTTTTAAAAGAATTCTAAGGACACCCCTGGGAGGTGCTGACCATCTGACGGCATGTTTGAGGGTATGCAATACTCTTCAGAGGTCCTGGATAGGCCTTGATCAAATCCCCACACCTTTAGGTTAGCAGTTGCATGTAGTCACTAGTCATTCAAATGAAATTCTACAACTGAATGAAGTGTTGTGCTGTTCTCTAAGAGCAAGGGGTTATTTTGAGTATTTAATTTTTTTCTTATTTATTTATTTTGGTTTTTTGAGACAGGGTTTCTCTGTGTAGCTTTGGAGCCTATCCTGGCACTCACTCTGGAGACCAGGCTGGCCTCGAACTCACAGAGATCTTCCTGCCTCTGCCTCCCGAGTGCTGGGATTAAAGGCGTGTACCACCAACGCCCGGCCTGAGCATTTAAATTTTAAAACTTTTAATATATCCAAAAAGAACTTGAATGTTGCCAAAATCTCTCTTACCAAACAGCAGATCTTCAATAATGGAATTATGGTAGCTATATGGCTCCTGGCATTTTGGTATCTTATCTTAGCAAGTGTGTGAGTGCTCTCTCTCTCTCTCTCTCTCTCTCTCTCTCTCTCTCTCTCTCTCTCTGTGTGTGTGTGTGTGTGTGTGTGTGTGTGTTTGTGTGTGATGTAGTGTAGGAGGTTGTTTTGACCCTAATTACAGGAACCAATCAGCATCTCTTCTTGAGTAATCAGCTAAATCCATACTCCTGACCTCTTTACTATAACTACTCTGAACCATTGTGTACCTACTGTGATTGCCTTATGGCCAACCATCATATAATCTGTTCAAGACGGCCAGCTGTAAATCTGCCCACTATGCTCTCCTTCTGATAAAGGTGCTTGCTTCTCTTCCCCTCTCTCCTCTGTCCCACCTCCCCCCTACCCTTTCTCCCTCTCTCCGTACCCCAGGTCTTCCCCTGAGTGGCCTTGTATAGGCAGCTGCCTTCTTCCTAAGGATCTTATGGTTTGGATAAGTGTCTCCCAAGGGTCCTCTCATGACACTTCTGGGTTGTGGTAGAACCTTAAAAGAGGTAGAATCTGGTAGGAAGTCTTCAAGTCATTGTAGACATGAACTGGAAGGGAATACCAAAGACCCAGCATTTTCTTTTTGTCTTTCTGTTCAGGGCATGGGGTGAAACAGTTTTACTACACATTGTCACAATGATGTACTGCTTTACCTTAAGCCCCAAAGCATCTGAAACTGTGAGCCAAAATAACTGTTTCCTTTTCCACAAGCCTGTTATCTAAGGCATTTGTTCAGTATCAGCAGACTAACATCATCTATAAACTCAGGTGTATCTTGATCTGTATCCAGGCTCACCTGTGGTGCTATGACTAAAATACTAGTATACAACATTTTATGATAAAGACCTTTATAAATGATCATAGGAAGAGCATACAGGAAGCATGACCACTGCTGAGGTGCCGATGAGCCCCAGACCCTGTTGAGACAATTCCTTCAGGTAGCCCTTGATATACTGCTTAGAATCTAGCTCTCTTTGACACCACTTCAACTTCCTGTCTCTTTCCCCTCTGGATCAACTTCCTTTCCTGTAGGCATAGGAGACCTTGCTGCCTTAGGATTTGGATCCCACCAAATAGAATATAATTACCTTCCCTCACTTCCCTGAAAACTTGGGTCCCACCAAATAGAATGTATTTACCTTCCTTTACTTCTCTGGAAACTAATTATCTACAGAATAAAGAACTAGGAATGTAGCCATACCTGGATGGACTCGTTTCACAAAATAATGTCTGTCTCTTAGGCTCATTCAAATTCCAATGAAAATAATTTCACAAGTTCATTTCTGTTTCCAAGGTCTATTCCTTATCCCTAGTAGTCATTTTTAATCCCTCACAATTGCCTGTATTTCTCCTTTCTATTTTGTCTTACAAAGATGGGATTATAAGCATTTCCCCTTCATTGAGCTATTGATTAGTCATACCCCATGATTCTCTCCTGGGGGTATTAATTAATCTGTATATCCTGTCTTCTGTTTACCTGTCTGTTGTCAGTTCATCCTCTTAGATGGGATGGAAATTTTTCCCTTCATTCCTTTAGCTCCTTGAAGTCTAGATGTCTATCCATGGGGACCGGATGTTCCCTGAGTTTTCTGGGGGAGCTTCTGCCTCTTGTCTTAGAGGTTCCCCAAGATTTAGTTTTGAGACATAGAAGGATAGTTCTTCTCCTTCGTGTGTCCTCTCTTGAGCATACGGAACTGAGAAAAACTCCCACTGCAGAATAATTTAAGGTTGCTGGCTAACATATCCCACAGAGAAGCAAATGACCAGAACAAGGGGCAGGGTTTGTGGGAAAGGACAACACACTGCATCCAGTGCTGAGTTAGAATGGGCTGTCTGTGTGAAAAGGGACAAGACATAGGGGTCACAGGTCCAAGCTATCAAACAAAAGGCCTAATTGGGCTTGTCGATACACATCTGCCATAGCAGCGTTCTATGAGGATAGACAACTACACCTTTTCTGCTTACATTTTACTGCCCAAAGAAAGTCACACAGACAAGTGTTGTTTGATTGTGAAATGTCTGTTCCGGGCTCATGTGTTGGATGTTTGGTCCCCAGGTTGTGGGAAGATTTCAGAAGATGGCGGAAACTAGGAGGTGTGCCAGATGGAGGAAGTGGTTCTTAGGTTTCCTTTCCTCATTTCCTTCCTGTTGCTGGGATGAAACATACTGACCAACAGCAACTTAAGGGAAGAAAGGGTGTATTTCAACTTCCAGGTCACAGTTCATCTTGAAGAAAGTAGTGGCAGGGGCTTAAGTAGGAACTGGAGTATGCTCCTTCAGTCATGATATCCTGCCCAAGTTCAAAAATGACCTCAACCTCTGAACCCATGACCAACTTTTCCTTTTAAGTCATTCTGTCACAGTGGAAAGCAAGCTCACTGATGTAGAAAAGATCACATGAATGAGACATGACACGTAGCCACTGTATGTCTCCTGACTTTTCAGAGCATATAATACTCTCAGGAAAAAAACAAACAAGCAAACAAACAAACACCCCCCCCAAATGTATTTGGTAATAAAATCACCACTGACTACATTCGTCATACTGAGCTGTGTGACAACATGTATGCCTAATACAAGAACTTGAGAACTAACCCCACCTGGAAGTAGTGGCACATATCTTTAACTCTAGCACTCAGGAAGCAGAAGCAAGCAAATGAGACTAGCTTGGTCTTCTATTCGATCAAACTATGAACTCCGAATTTGTGTTTGCACTAATTAAATAAAATCAACCTTGGGTCAGGAGGCAAAGCCAGCAACTAGTTGACAGAAAGTAATCATAGAGAGTCAGAGGGAGTCTGGAAGATGGATAGATGCACAGGAAGTAGTAGGGAGGGACTTTGAATGTGGCAGTCCTTTTTGGTTTGGCAGAGCAGGATGATTTCTTTCTGAGACACCTGAGAAGGGGGAAGGCCAGCTAGTTGCACTTCAGCCTCTCTGAGCTAGAAGATTTTCACCCCAGCCTCTGACTCCCAAGTCTTATTGACACATAGAACAATAGAAATTTAAACACTACATTTGGTGGCAGCAGCAGGAGGCAGATACAGGGGGACATAGAAGTCCTGCCTGGCTGCTGCCTAAGATGCAGGCCAGTAACTAAGAGGCCACAGTTACTGGCAGAAATAACAGTAGACTCAGGTGTAGCCGCTATGCTGGAGGGAAAACAGCAGTCTACATAGTGAGTTCTAGAACAGATACCCTGTCTCAAAAAATCAAAACCAACCAACCAACCAACTAAACAAACAACCAAAATCCCACCAACACCAAACAACAACAACAACAACAAAATTAGATTGAAATTTAATGAAGCATAGGTCTAGAACAAGTTACTTCATCTCTCTAAACATTTGTGGAGTTTACATCAACTAAATATATTGTACCATGATTTCCCATGATGCATGGATACTAATGCATTTTGATCCTTACTAACCTTCTTCTTCTTCTTCTTCTTCTTCTTCTTCTTCTTCTTCTTCTTCTTCTTCTTCTTCTTCTTCTTCCTCCTCCTCCTCCTCCTCCTCCTCCTCCTCCTCCTCCTCCTCTTTTTGTATTTTCAAGATACGGTTTCTCTGTGTAGCTTTAGAGCCTGTCCTGGCACTTGCTCTGTAGACCAGGGTGGCCTTGAACTCACAGACATCTGCCTGCCTCTGCCTCCGAAGTGCTGGGATTAAAGGCGTGCGCCACCAACGCCCGGCCCTCACCAACTTTCTGAATCATGGCTATTGTGCTTCTTGGAGCAGCACTATACTGAGGATGTGTGTTCAGCTAAAACATCTTAATCATTATTGTAAGCAAACACTCTATCCGACGGGAACTCTGAGGAAAGTGTGAATGACAGTGCTTTTCTCCTGGGATTGCTAATTAACACTTGAGCAGATCTGTACTGGCTCACAGAGAGATGGGGGCAGACATGCTAGCTTTATAGCATTTTTTCTAGAGTTATGGAATCCTGAATGTATACCACAGACAGACAGGATAAGACTGATACTAACATCACTAGTGTCATAGATTATAATTACCTGTTTATCTGTGTGTCTGTCTGATGCCTTGCTAACTTTTGTAACACTGGGACTTAATACAGCATCCATTATTTCTAGAGTAACTGATAGAAAGATGTGCTTGTTTGTTCATTTATTTAGGGTGATCCCAGGACCTTGAACATTCTAGAAGTTTACTGGTGAACTATACTCAACCCTGGGATGCTTTTAAAAGCTCATTATTTTCTGTCAATCAAGCCCACACATACATTTGAAAATAAATGATGGTTATACACATGAGCAAATCCTATTACATGTTTAGCTTATGGATAATGCTTGAATTTGATGCATTAGAATTCCTAGTGACTTTTTTTCTTAACCCTCCAGAGATTTCTACTCCTATTCAGATCTGTGAACAGAAAATAGATAAGCAACTCCACCTTGCAGTACCAGAACTAATATCATGTGTTGCTTTTAGCTCAGCTTTGTCTTCAAGCCAGTGATATTACTCACTGAGGAATTGACTTTAGTTCCCCAGGAAACTTCCCACTAGGTGTGGTAATCACTTATTAAAATAAAACAATGCCATAAAATATCCAGTTGTAAAACAGGACTTGAGTTCAGATCTTCAAATGGCTCAGTCCTGGGTTAAAGAAAACAGTTTAATTTTGAAAATCAGAATATGTTCCCTCTCCTTTCCCAGATCCTGTGAGTTCCTTTTATATCACAAATCTACCCAACTGCATTATTTACCAGTCTCATTGCTGATAAAAGCAATGTAAAGAGGGGAGGGTTTATTTTGGCTTACAGTTCCGGGTGACAGTCTGTCATGACAAGGGAGGCGTGGTGGCATGAGTAGGAGAAGGCTAGTCATGTTGCATCCTCAGTCAGGAAGCAGATGATGAACACCTTTTTTACAGCCTGCGTTCTTCTTTTCATGCAGCCTAGAACCCACATTTAGGGAAGATCTCCTCACTTCACCTAATCTATCTAGGGATCTCCCACAGATTTGTCCAAGAGCTGGCCAGTGCTAGAGCTCTTCAAGCTGATGATCACTGCTAGCCATTACACCCACTGACTGGAGTTTTCTTCTGTGTACCCTTGGCTAACTCACGATCCTTCTGCTTGGGCCTCCTGAATAGCTAAGACTGTAGGAGGGCCCTGGGCCCCTCAGCTAGATTCTGCTGTTTTGAAAACTCTTGTCAATATTTCATATCTCTTGGGATTTTTGTTTACTTCACATGTATATAAAAGAGCACAAAGGAATCATTTTTAAGCATGTGTGTGTGTGTGTGTGTGTGTGTGTGTGTGTGTGTGTGTGTATGTGTATGTGTGTGAAAATTCAATACAGAATGATTCTAAGAGAATTCCCATAAGGAAAAACTGTAGGAGACTAAGATGATTGTGAAACAAAGGGAAATAGATGTATTTTTGAACAATTGTTTCACTTCTCTGTCCTCAATTGACTCAAAGTGTTGGCGGCATCACCATTTTACTGCACAAATCTAAACTGAAAAATGCAATTACAAGTGGATTCCTCACTTTGCTCACATGGTGTGTTGGGCAGGATGGTGCTTTGCCAGATTTCACCCAGACATTGCCTTAGTTCATTTTGTGTAGCTGTCTCAGAATGCCACAGACTGGGGTCTGCCCCATGATTCTTGAAGTTGGCTCACCTAAGATCAAGAGGCTGTAACTGGTGAGAGCCTTCTTGATGTGTCACACATAGCTTGGAGAAGGCATCATTTTCTCTCATCACCACAGTGAGAGTCAGAATGCGATGGTGCTGAACTTGCTTCACAGCAATTGACTCTTGTGATAACTGATACTCTTGTCCTCAATGACAAATCAATAGCAAAGCCTCATGGCCCAATCTCTCTTGCTAGGCATCACTTCCCAACACTGTTGCCTTGGAGATTAAGTTTACAATACATGGATTTGGAGAGACACATAGAGAACATAGAAGTGATGGGGTTCAGGCTATGCAACCCCAAATGTGTCACCTCAAATATGCTTGTTTTAGCATATTTTCATCTGGTTATTTTGAGCAATTGCATGTAAAGGAGAAGCTCCAAAAAATGCACTTTTAAAGGAACACTTCCTTTGTAAGAGTGTGTCACTCTCTGACTTGGAAGAGGGTGAATAAAACTTTAGAGACTCCCCAGTGTAAAAGGCTTGGGTTTAACTCTACTTCACCCAAGCCTTCCCAGACTTCCCTCTTCAGCAGGCTTTCCCCCACATGCTTCTTTTGCTTGTTCCACTAAACTATAATAATTAACTCTGAAATCTCAAGACAGTTTTTGAGCAGTTTCTTGTGTGTGTTTTTCTTGTTCATCCATGCCTTGTTGTGGTGGTTTGAAGGAAAAAGGTCCCCATATGCTCACAGGGAGTGGCGCTATTAGGAGGTTTGGCCATGCCAGAGTAGGTATGGTTTTACTGGAGAAAATATGTCACTAGGAGTAGACTTTGAGGTCTCAGCTGTTCTAGTCTCATGGCTCACAGTTTCTCCCTGCTGTTTGTGGATCCAGACACAGAACTCTCAGCTACCTCTCCAGTACCATGCACTGCCTGCCTGCTACCATGTTTCCCGCCATGTTGATAATGGACTGAACCTCTGAACTTTAAGCCAGCCCCAACAAAATGTTTTCCTATTTAAGAGGTACCATGGTCAGGGTATCTCTTCACAGCAATAGAACACTACCTAACACAGGAGTTGGTATCAGGGCTGGGGGATTGACATGGCAGACCCCACCCTGCTTTTGTTTGGAGGAATATGGACTTTGGATTTAAAAAGCAGTTGAATGCTTTAAGTAGAGCTTAGTGGGCCATCCCAGTAGGAACATGGAAGACAGCTGATTTGAACTGTGGGGGCATGGCTCAAGAGGTTCCAGAGAAGAAGAATATTTCTATATGGCCTAGAGACCATTCTCATGATATTTTTGGTGAAGACTGTGGATGCTTTCTGCCCTTGTCCCCCCCAAAAAAAAATCTTCGTGAGGCTAAATTGAAGAGTTTTGGATTAATTGCATTAGCAGAGGGCATTTCAAAAGGCCCTAGTATTGACTCTGTTGTGTGGTTATTAGCATGCACTCTTATGAAGATCTATAATGAAAAGGAGCAAGCTGAGCAAGGGAAAAAATACAAAAGTACAGTTCAAGGAGAAAAAGGGCACCATGAAATGGAATCACAATGAATCCTATGTTGGAGGAGATAAACAGATTAAAGAAAATCCTGACATTAAATGGAATAAAGGGAGTGTTGACCACAGGGCAAGATTCCACCCAGCTTGTGAAAATGAATTAAAGAAAAGCTTAGAGCCTAGTGTGGTGATGCATATCTTTGCTCTCAGCATTCAGGAGATAGAGCCAGGTGAATCTATGTGTTTGAGGTCAGCCTGATCTACAGATGGAGTTTTAGGACAGCCAAGCTTAGGCAGTGAAGGAAAACAGAAAGCTGGTGAAGATGTAATTGAGTAAGGGGGTTATGTTCCAGCCCCAGCAAGCAGCACAACTTGACAGCTTTGGCCCTGTAGTTCTGCCTTTATCATCAAGGATAGAAGAAAAGGATTGTGGTATCTCCTTCCAAAACTAAGGAAAGCCCCTGAGGTCAAAAGTATGACAGGGACATCCTTGCATGGAGGCATAGAGAGGGCACTGTGTGAAGCTGTGAAGATGAAGCTCAATTGCCTTGGAGACCTCAAAATGTTGGGGATGCCAGAGCCATGGGATACCTGCTGAGGAGAGCTACTAGCAGGGAGTACAACCAGCCCAAGACAGAGAAATGTGTTGCAGTCAACAAAGCTGAAAGGAGTTTGGAGATCTGAAGAGTGTTTTGACACCAGACATGAAGATGCAGAATTTGGAATTTGCCCAGATGGTTTTCAATCTTGCTTTGGTCCAATATTTCCTCACTCTGCTCCCTTTCCTCCCTTTTGGAATGGTAATCCATATCCTGTGCCAATATATGTTGTAAGTATGTGATTAAGGTTTTTTATTTTAATTTTATAGGGGATTACACTTAAGAGATTGCCATACATCTCACAAGAGACTTTGGACTTTTATAGACTATAGGAACTTTAAAGTTAGACTTAATGCATTTGTGAAAGAAAGAGGATCCCATAGACTCACAGGGAGTGGCACAGTTAGAAGGTGTGGCTTTGTTAGAGGAAGTGTGTTACTGGGGGTGGGTTGCTCAGATGCTCAAGCCAGGCAAGTGGCTCAGTCTCTTCCTGCTGCGTGTGGATGCAGAATGTGGAACTCTCAGGTGTCTTGCCAGCACCATGTCTGCCTGTGTGCTACCATGCTTCCCACCATGACGATAATGGACTAAACCTCTGAAGTGTAAGACAGTCACAATGAAATCTTTTCCTTTATAAGAATTACTGTGGTCATGGTGTCTCTTCACAGCAATAGAAACCCTAAGGCACTTGTTATAGGGAGCCTCAGAACTAGTAGATGATGGATGGGTTAGAGTCCTCTCCTGTCCCTTTAGAAGATAGCTTTACCAAGATGAGTTGCTGAGTTTTAGCTGATAATCTAGTGAGGAGACAACCAATGGGAGATGGCAGGAGCTCAGCAAAGATCTCACCAAGTTTGAGGCCAGAGCGATGGCTCAGTGGTTAAGAGCACTTGCTTCTCTCACAGAAGAAATGGGTTCACTTCCCAGCACCCACATAAGGCTCACAACCATCTACAGCTCCAGTTCAAAGGGTTCTTCCCCATCTTCTGACCTCTAAGAGCACCAGGCACATATGTGGTCACACAAATAAATACAGGAAACACACACACACACACACACACACACACACACACACACACACACACACACACAGAATATTTTTTAAAATCTAAAATGGAAAACATTTTCTACAAATTTCAGGAAACCAAGGTGAATAAAACTAGAGAATTTAATATATGAACTCCCAAATTTACTTAAAATTAACAGCAAACTCAATACACATTCATGGCAATATAGCCATATAATTTTGTGAATTATAACTATTTTTCTAAATTAAAAAAATTCATGAGGATCCTGGCACTGTTTCTTTCCTCCCCCCTCCCTTCCTTCCTTCCTCCCTCCCTCCCTCCCTCCCTCCCTTCCTCTCTCCCTCCCTTCCTTCCTTCATTCCTTCCTTTCTTTCTTGGTTTCTTTCTTTGTTTTTTGGTTTCTTTCTTTGCTTCTTTCTTTCACATCTGTTCAGTGGCTGGCCTGACAGAGCATAGTTGGGTTCTCATGTCTTTTTCCACACTCCATCTACTATGATATTACATGTCATGGGAGGTCTGTCTGAACAATCCCCCTAATGCATGGCAGAGAGCAGTGAAAAGGCGATGTTATGAAAACCACTAGATCTCACAGAACCTCTGCAAAGGTCACAGTGACTCTTGGAAGCCCCTGGATCACCCTTTAAAGACTGTTGGCTTAGAGGACACATTAAAGACAGTTTCCAGTACTGAGTTCATGAACCACCTAAGTATAGTGAAGTCACTCTGGGAAGAGGGGTGTTTCAAACTAGAAATTTAACCACTGCAACTGATTTACCCTGGAGTATTTGAAGCCACCTTTATGGCCTTGAAGATCAGTGACTGAATTTGATTACTCCACAAGGTTTCAGAAGAATATGATAAAAAGAGAGCAATTCCATACAGGTTATTGAGGGGTAGAACTGATTCAGAAGGATCTGAGTTGGTTACTTAATACAGAGCATGTGTCTTCAAAAGATAGTTCCACGAGACATGTTTGAGAGAGCTCAGGAGGAAACAGACTTTCTGGGAGCACACATTATGGTGCACAGAAGATACTAGAAGCATGAACTGGCATTGAGCTACATGCTGCGTGTGTTAAGGGAATCCACAGAAGAGAAGAAATATGAAATCATCAGGAGAACCATGCTAAGCTTTTACGAAATTTAGGAATGTTGGGGTGGGGGGTGAAAGGAGAAGTAGAGAGGAAACACAGGCTGTCAAGGGGGCATCATTTAAAATTCTCTCTTCCAGTCAACAAACTCATCCCCAGAAGAGACCATGCATTAAAATGAACTGGCTCAGCAGGTTAAAGTACTTGCCATCAGTCCTGAAGACCTGAGCTTGGTCCCTGGGACCCAGATGGCAGAAGGATGGAACTGACTCCTGCAAGTTGTCCTCTGGTTTCCACACATATGCTGTGGCCTGCATGTAAGTGTGTGCATGCATGTACATGTGTCTTTGCACACACATGGTGGCACACACAAACACACATACACACACACACCAATAATAAATTAATTAAAATGAATAGTAATAAAGACCAGTAAAGGAGGCTAAAAATAGTCACTTACAAAATGATGTGTGTATGGAAGCCAATTACAAATTATTTCAGCATGAGATGGAAAAATAATGGATTGACAATTATTTCATTGAAAGAATTTTTATACAGTATATTCTGATCTGATCACTGTTTCTCCTCCCCTAAATCCTCCTAGCTGCTCCCCATGGATTGATAAATTTTAATTTTATTGGAGACTTTCTCTAAAGGAAGAAAGGGTGTATAAAAGAAATACTTCCATGGCAGAAGAGGTGGCAAAGTAGTTAAGTAGGTTAAGAGCACATAATACTCTTGCAGAGGACCCAACTTTGGTTCCCAGCACCCGTATCAGCTGACTCACAACCACCTGTAACTCCAGCTTCAGGAGATCCCAACTCCCTCTTCTGGCCTCCATGGGAACCTGTACTCTCTCTTACACACCTCTCCCTCTATACATATAATTTAAAATATAATAAATCTTCAAAAAACACTTTGAAAATACCTTTAAAATTAAAGACTTGTCCAGACTATTGAAAATTCTGCTTCTTCATCTTTGCAAATGTGTCAGTATTCTTTATTTTGAATCTGCCTTTTGAAATAAGACTATAAACAGTGGGTCTGCAAGACGGCTCATAACGTTTACATAGCCTGCTGTTAATGCCTGACAACCTGAGTTCAATCCCTGGAACCTACGATACAAGGATAGAACTAGCTCCCAAAAGTTGTCCTCTGACCTCCGTGTATGTATCATGACTCACTATTTCACATATACACACAATAATAACAGTAATGCTAATAAAAAGAAGTAGGAACTATATGCCAGCAGGAAACCCAAATGAGCGCACATGCTACTGTGTATATGTAGGGAGCTGCTGGCTTTGACTGGAATCTTTGAATTAATTTCTAGGTGGAATATAATGTGTCTTGAAGGGTAAGTTACGGACACACAGCTTCAATCATGATTAAGACTCAGTGACCATTACAAAACTTGTGCAGAACTCAGCAGCAAAAGCATTTTCTGGGGAGGAGTCTAATGTCAGCAATGGCAAAGCTCGGGGCACTATCTCAAGTGCATCACCTTGGCATTTTGAATAGTTTAAATTAATTGAATTTGAAGGACAGCGTGTGTGGGAAGGATAGCCTGGCCTTCCCTTAAGGCAGGTCGTAAGAACTTCATTTGAGAGGTGGCCTCCTTCCGGCAGGAGAAAAGACCATCCTTACTCCTAAAGACACAAGGACACAAGGAGGAAGCCGAGACCACAGCTAGGTCATGCTCCTACCTGCACATGGCAACCATGCTAGAAGCTACCGCATGTAACATACAAAGCATACAAAATAGTTCCTCCAGGCTTCAGTTGTTCTAGGTGACTATTAAGATTTTAAAACACTGTATGGTAAGTGAGTATGAGCACATACACGTGATGGCACATGTGTGGAGGACAGAGGGCAACTTTGAAGAGTCAGTTATCTCATTCTACTTTTATGTAGGTCCCAGGGATGGAACTCCTGTCATCAGGCTTGCCACCGGCAAGCATCTTTACATGGGGAGGCATCACCTTGCTGGCCCATTCTCTAATTCATAAGCAGCATTTGACTCTATTTGGAGTGCAAATGCAGAGACAGGATGACTCTGCTCCTGCACACGTGTATACCATCACCAATCTGCTCCAACCCTAAGACACCGAGTAATAGATTCCCTCTCCTTAAGAATACAATGGTTTCATTTTTGAGCTTACCAAAGCAGATCAGAAATATACAAGAACAACAGGCATATTAAAGCCACATCAGAAAATAGCTTATTGTACACTGTAGGCCAAGAAGGTTGAACACCCTCATCTGGATTCCATAAAGAGGAGAACACTTAATGTGAGGATCATGATGGCCCCCACTGACCTGTCATTTGACCACTGTGTGTGTGTGTGTGTGTGTGTGTGTGTGTGTGTGTGTATAGAGCAGTAGGCCAGGGTAATATATAATGAGAGTTAATATTAGAATAAAAGAATCCATATTTGCCAGTGGTCAGCTGTTAAGGGAAGCAAGCGTACTTGGCAAATTACAGTCAATGAAGCTGATGTAACTTGTGAATTTATTGTTCTTCTGAGATTGTGAAAGGGCACAAGCATGTCCATGGATTTCTGGCATGGCGCATTCACACTCATGACACCCCAATTTACTAGCCCTCCTCTCCAGTTTCTTTACCCCATCCCATTGGCCTATTCCTCTCCATTCTTCAGGAAACCTAGAATTTAAACTCTCAGATTAACTCCTTATATTACTGTGGTCACAGGCCGGAGGCCAAACTCTGAGTGTCCTAATAAGGCAGGTCTGGCTACTTACCCTACAAAAATCAAACAAACGTAATGATGGATTGTTGTGGGATATTTGTACACTTTGTAAAAATGTATTGCTGTGATTGGTTTAATGAAATGTTGAATGACCACTAGCTAGGCAGGAGGTACAGGTGGGACTTCCAGGCAGAGAGAAAGGAAATAGGAGATGAATCTAGGTGTGTGCTAGATGCCAATGAGACATGGAAGGAGTTGGACATACAAAATAAAAGAAAGGTAAAAAGTCATGAGGCAAAACATAGATTAATATAAATGGGTTAATAGAAGTTATAAGAGCTAGTCTAAGCTAAGGCCAAGCTTTCATAATTAGTAAGTCTCCATGTGGTTATCTGAGAACTAGCTGGTGGGACAGAGAAAGCTTTCATTACAATGGAAAGGATTTCCATAATCAATATGGCCATTTGGGGGAGGACAGAGAAATTTAAATGTCTCAGGCTATCTTCAGAGTTACTAACAGGAACTCCTGATTATAGGAGAGTAGGATGATTGGGTCTGCAAAGATGATTATATCTGGATTGGTCATCTCAGGATACAGTCATTGCTGCCAGGGGAGAGGGTATAGAGTCTATTTCCATCATAAGGTATTTATCTAGGGCTGGAGAAATAGCTCCATGGTTAAGAGTACTTAATTCCCTATTAAAGGACAAGAGTTTGTGCCCAGTAGCATTTTGTGTAGCTCACAAGTACCTGTAACTCCAGCTCCAACAGATCTGATGCCCCCTCTGGCCTATGTGGGTACTTGCACATCTGTGTACACACACACACACACACACACACACACACACACACACACACACCACAGATGCATAACTAAAATAAAATACAGTCTTTTTAAAGGATAATTATCTGTGAGGTGCTGTTTCTGGAGTCCAGGGTGAGTACAGGAGAGAATGAGCCAGCTAAAACCAGATGCTGAATAAAAGTGGAGACTCCAAGTTCTGATTCTGACCTGATGGACCTTTGGAGGCCCAAATGAAGCCACTGCTTGTAGCAGAGGCAGCCTATGTCCTTGCTTCCCTTGCAGCCTTTCCTTATGGAGGTTTCCAGTCACATAAACGTGTATGCATAAACTGGCGTGCCAATGAGCCTAAGGCAGTTAGAAGGAAAAGACACTGTTCCTTATCTATGCTCATACCCTCTAGAACTGTTGGAACGAGCTGATAATACAAAGCAGACAGCCTCGGAGGCTGTTTTATTGCTGCTTTAAAACTTTGCACAGTGTGTCTTTATTGCTTGCACCAGGGACCACTGGCTACCTGGCTTGGCTCCCCACCAAAGACTTGGAAATGGAAGCTAGGATGCTCCTTCAGGAAGAAGTGAGGGTACAGGCACCCAGGAGCATCACTGTTCCACCACCTTTTGTTCTCCAGACAGTCTGAGGCTAATAGGTTCCTGGCATGGGGGAGGGGCCAGTGATGGTGGTAGGAGCACTGTTGTTCTTGGAGCCTTTCAAGTTCCCCACTAGGAAGTAAAATAGTTGACATTAAGAGCTCAGATGCAGCCAATCTCTTTCACCTTGGGAGACAGGAACTATGGAAAGCACCTGCCCAGAAAGAGTAGGAGAGAACACATCTTATCAGCCCCAAGGGATATAAAAGTACAGCTCCTTTGCTCAGGGTGGGCAGGGCGGACAGCTGAAAGAAAGTATCTCTAAATTAGGGAAAAAAGAAACAAAAGATAAAGAACAAAGGCACGGAACACACACCAAGGTCATGTGGGTGGCCTTTGCTGTCATGTTCCAGCTCTGTCTGTTCCCTGTGCTTTGGGGTTACAGTGTTGATATCACTCACAGAATAAAGAGCCTTCAGGGGCTCTGCATGGCTCCATATGCTTAGCTGTTCCTAGGGTAGACTGTGGGACTTTTCCAACTTGCTAAATACAGCTGCTGTTCTGTCTTCTCTATATAATTAGATTCACTGATCCAAGCCAACATAATATTGCAGATTGAAATTCAAAGTGAGCCTCCAGGAAACCTTCAGAGAGCCACATTTCTCATTGCTGGCTCAAGCTCCCAGGCTTCTTTCTCCTCTCTGTCTCTCTCTCCATCCCCCTTCCTCTCTTTCCATCCCCCCCTCTGGTGAACTGAATTATATTCCCTTTATAGCTTTCTTGGAGTGCTGGAGCTTGCAAGTCACTTTGTCATAGACTGAATGGCTGAATCCACAGCACCAGGCATCAGGCACCAGGGTTATGAAGGTGGACACAAAGGTGCTCTTCCTGGGACATGATTAAGTGACTGACCCTTCCTTGAATAGACAGACAGGAGCCAGGTGGTTCACTGAGAAGAATGCATTCAACCTCCAGGCTAAATGTGAATGAGGGGAAGTGAGTTTATCTGGTTGGAAATATCTTTTCATCCAAGTGACTTCCTCATTTATGACTAGCAAAGGGCAAGAGTCAGAAAGCACTGAATACAGGCAGAAAGGTATACAACAGAGGGTTCCATGAGTGCCACTATTCTAGACAACGAACCTTCCTTTAGAGATGTATAACCAACCCATTTTCTCCCATCATGACTTTTCCTTTGTGGCTTTGCTGCTGTGTTAGCCATGAAGCTACCAGAGGATGCTTGAAGCAAGGGTGTCTTTGCAGGTCAAGACTCAAGGAACTAACATTTGCTTTAGTGATAACTATTTCCTAGGTGAATACCAAATGAGAAGTTAGGTTGCTTTTCATCCCTCATGTTTTTAACTGTGAATCCCTAGTCATGTGACTCAGAAGAAGTTTTAACCATTTCCCATGGCTTCAGCTTGAAATAAATGAACTTGGTGTTGGGGAGTATACAATACATTCTTTGGAAGCTGCAAGTCACATTTACTCCTCAATAGAGGCATGCCCACATCTGCCTATTTTGTCTTCTTAGGTCAATGGTCACTCCAAAAGAGAAAGGCTGTAGTTAGTCAGGAAGTCAGAGACCAGGAACCGTGGCCAACTTCCTCATTATACTATCCGCATCTTCTTTCACAGATGGGGTAAATGGCCCTTCCCCCTTGCCACTTAAAGAAAGGAAGGAGTACTAGATCTTCAAAATAGTTGTCAGTTGCTCAAGACCAGGGGATGATCAGTTTCCTAAAATTCCTACCAAATAATACATGTAAGACCTTTCACTGATGGTATCCTGTAATGAGAAATCTTTCTGCCAGCCACCCAAGTTCCGCCTGCCACCATATTAAGGTCCCAAGTAACACACAGAGACTTATATTAGGTACAATGCTGCTGGCCAATGACTAGGATTTCTTATCTGCTAGCTCAGTCTTAATTATCAACCATAACTATTAAACTATATATTTGATAAACTTATTGAGGACGCCGGTGGCAAGCATCCTGTCTTCCCTGGCTCACATAGCAACTCCAGAGAAGAGAGGAGGAGGAAGAGAATGACTTCCTGCTTGTCCCTGTTTATATTCTGAGTCTGCCTGCTATGTCACTTCCTGCCTGGATTACAAGACTTTTACTACATTTCCCAGAATCCTCCTTGACTCCTAGTCCTGCCTAACTTGTTGCCTCATTGGCCCAACAGTGCTTTATTCAACAACCAATAAGATAGACATACACGGAAGGACTTGCCCCATCATCTCCTCTTTTCTGTCTAAATAAAATGAAGGGTTTTAACTTTAACATAGTAAAATATATAACAAAACAGTTATCAAGTAAGAACTATAGTTATGATATTTAGTTCATTAACATTTAGCAAGATTTAAAGAAAATATTCTGTCATCTATTCTATCTTTGTGAGTCTAAGGTCTATATGTAACTTGTCTTTTATAATAACTAAAGAAAATTATAACCATAACTATCTGTCTTCAACTCCATCAAAGACCACAGAAGGATAATATAAACTCTAGATCTGATAGAGACATCTCGCTACCTAGACAGTCACCCAAAGTTCCCAAAGAGAAATAAATCAAATGTTCAGTGAGCACCCTCCCTCCCCAGTCTATCTTTGGGTTATTGACATACCAAATAAATGAGAAAGAATTGGGGAAGGAGTAGGAGACATGTGTAATTAAGCAATCCTGGTCAAGGGATGCTCTTGTTCTGCAAAATGGTCTGAAGATGTCATATCACTGTCAATGCTTCCGGTCTGGTTAGATATCAAAATGATGGGGTTGCTGTAACTATGGCCTTGCTATGGTTTGAGTATGGTCCCTCAGGGTTCATGTGGTGGACACTTGTTCCCCTATGTGGTAGCAACTAGAGGGGGTAGAACATAAAGTGTTGGGGCCTGGTGAGGTAATTTGTGAGCTGCTTTTAGGAGGAGTGCTGACCTTCTGTAGTGAGTCAGCCCTTGTGAGACTGAACCCTTATAAAGTGAGACTAGTCCAAACACTTGTCTTGGCCCTCCTTCCGCATACAGCATATTCCCTCTTTTGCTCTTTCACAATGTTGTGACAGAGTCAAGGACACCTTCACCAGAGTCCAGCTCCATGGGAGCCAATGTTGAACTTCCACTTTTCAAACTGTGAGCTAAATAAATCTCTTTTGTTTGTAAAGTTCCTAGCTTCAGGTATTTGGTCATAAATTTTTTAAAAAATGAGTCATATATGCCTACTCTTACTCTGTCTCATAACTGCTGTTTGCCCTTCTGCTGGGTTACCACACAGCATGTATTCCCTGCCAGAAGCTGGAACCATGCTCTTAGATGTCCAAATTTCCAGAACCTGAGCAAAGCAATCTGTTGTTTATAAATTATCCAGTGGTTTGGCCAGCATTCTACTTAAACAGAAAAAAAATGGGAGAGGATTAAGACAACCACTAAGGGAGTTTCCTATACACTTAGCAGCTACAGTGACATGTTATACAGTTCACTAGCATTGTAAAGCCCAGTAGGGCTAGTGCTGTACAAAGGCTGTTTCTCATTGAGGACTGGATCTGCACCCCTTCCAACTTTTTTGCCTCTAGCTCTTTACTGAGTTACTATTATGGGGCAGCTAGACCCATGTAAATAAACTCTCTTCCTTCTGTCAATCTGTCTACGGTCAATTAATTTATAGCTCACATCCCTACCCAAAGTTGGGAAAAGAAAAATATTTTTCATTCAATAAAAGCAAAATGAAACTTTGAAATGAAATAGAACATAATTTGTCATTATGGCTTATCTCACCCATCAGAGTCCTGCATTTAATACTAGGTAATATTAGCATTCAAACACCATCTGGCTCGATACATTCAGAAGAGTTGCAATGAGACAGGCACTGGGAAATGCTTTTAGTGGACCTGCAATTGGCACCATTTTCCAGAAGGCAATTTTCATGTCTTTACATCTAGATATTATAGGAGGTAATCAGAGAGGTTCTCAAATATTTATTTGAAAAACTACCCAACACACTCCTTACTGAATAGAACAAACACAAATAACTTATGTCTGATCATAAAGATCAGTTAAATTAAATGTCACAGGGCAAAATCAAACTATACAATTGTAATGTAAATTGTGGGATCATAATACTTGGAAAGGTGTCTAGTAGGAAATATCTTAAAGTGTAAGTATTTTATTTTCTATAATATAGAAAATTAAGGTGAGGTTTTTACTCCCCTTTAGAATAAAAACAATATATCAAAAAAGGAACAGACCAAACCACAGGTAGCAGAATGAAAATGTCTTTGTTAGCATGTACCCAGTTAATAAACCCTGGAGAGGTGGCTCGGAGTCCAGAGAGGGTTAAACACATTTTCAGAATAAAGCACAGGGGCCGGGCTACACCTTGTATAATTTGCATGTGGGTGGATGGCACCCCTATTTGACCAATATTATTCTAATTCCCATTGCCCACACAACTCCACCTCAAGCCTTTCTTCCCCTATTGTGTATTTTGCTGGTTGGCTTGCTTTGGGTTTCCTCTTGAGAATGGGTCTCAAGAATCACAGGCCAGCCTCAAACTCAATTTGTAGCAGAGAATGACCTTGGGCTTCTGATCCTCCTGCCTCCACATCTCCAGAACTGGAGATTATGGGCATATGCCACTGTGCCCACTTTAGAGGGTGCTGCACACAGGGCTTCTTCCTTGCTATGGAAGCCCGCTACTGACCGAGCTACATCCCTACCTCATAGGCATCCTTTCAACAGCTGAGGTTAGCCACTGAGGCTCATGATATGAGAGGAGAAAAGCACCTGCTCAAAATGACAGGCCTGGCAGAAACCTTACATTCCAGGTGGTCTGGCCCTCACATCTAGGGGACCGTTCCTAAGAAGGTGGGCTCGCCTGAGACATGCCAAAGAGATGAGCAGACTAGTTAGTTCTTTCATGAGCTACTGTACTTTTCCTTCCCAGAACCCTCTCACCTAGGGCAGGAGCTTAAAGGCATCAGGTGTGTAAGGCTGCAAGTCTGTCTGCTTTTCTGATTTGTTTAAAAACAATCCTGTTACTTTTCCTTTACTTCTGTCTATCTCTCTTCTACATATGCTTTCCTCAACAATTTGAGCTTCTCCCCAGGATTTTGGGTTTCCTTACTCTTTCTCTAGAGCAGTGGTTCTCAACCTTCCTAATGTTGCTACCCTTACATACAGTTTCTTGTGTTGTGGTGACCCCAAGCCATAAAATTCTTTGTTACTTAACTACAATTTTGCTAGTGTTACATGA
Source organism: Cricetulus griseus (assembly GCF_003668045.3). Taxonomy (NCBI): domain Eukaryota; kingdom Metazoa; phylum Chordata; class Mammalia; order Rodentia; family Cricetidae; genus Cricetulus; species Cricetulus griseus. Next base: position 120,824,299 of record NC_048598.1, read on the forward strand.
ATTAATATTTAAATTTAAATATCTGATATGATGGATACAGAAGCCCCAAAGGGGTCATAACTCATGGGTTGAAAACCACTGCTCTAAAGTACCCCTTCCTGCCATGTACCTATTTGTCCAACAAGTGTCTGATCCATAATGGTTTTGGTGGCAGGGATTTCCCCCTCCCCTCCATTCACCTCCTCCAGGAGACACTGAGCTCTTACAGCTTTCCTGCCCTAAAGTTTGTTTTGGTGTTTTTTTCTCCCTAATCTGTAATAAAAGCATTGCTGTGCTTCCGGCTGAGCTGTTCTTAAATTCTTTCATTAATTTGACTAAGAACTCTAAAGAGGATGGCCCCAATTTCCCCTGTATCAATTAGATAGGCCAAACCTTTAAGTACTCAGCCACAAGGTAAATATATTATAGAAAGTCTGCTACAAACCACATTTTAATAAACAAAGGAAGTGCAGTTAAAAGGCCTTCTGAAAATAGCATATATTCTTACAATGTATGGATATAAAAACATCAAACTCCCATCATAATGATATGGAAGCTTAAATATTTGTTATTTCTCATTTTAATATACAATGTAAACACTGCTTGAGTATGGGCTAGCTAAATGTCTCAGCAGGTAAGGATGCTTGCCACATAAGCCTGATGATCTGAGTTCAGTCCCAGGAGCTCACGCAAAGGTATAGGAAGAGAATTGACTCTATACTGTTGCCCTCTGACCTCCACATGCTCCTACTCACACGCAGCTTGTACTTGCACACACATATCCACACAATGATGACACTAATACATAAAGTCTTAAAAAGCTTCTGAGTAATCTACCATACTACATTTGAATCAACAAAATCAATCAAAGCAGCAGAGCAAGGCACCAACAGGGTTATCAATTTAATTAGCAGCAATAACTACTAACTGGGGCCTGTTCCCATGGCCTGAAGAGTCATAAAACACTGTGCTGTGCTCAGGATTGGAGCTTCTCGTGCTGGGTGAGATGGCTCGCTCCTGAGAGCCAAAGACCATATCAGAGGCACACATCAGCATTAGAGGCTCATTTAAAATCCCCAGGTAAATCCTTCTTTGCCTGGTTTGCCAATTCACAGCTTTGTCATCACCGAGCGTGAGATGTGTTGGGTGCCAATGAAGTTAAGGAAGCTGAACATACTATTCAAAAGATTCCCTGAAATGGAGAACTCAAGATTCCCAAGAAATGTTAGCCCCATGGGAGGAGATTGGGGAACATATGGACACAATCTGTTTGACATCCAACACTCCAGAATCAGTGAGCTTTATGTATGTATGGGTGACATCCAACACTACAGAGTTGGTGAGTTTTACTTATGGATTCATGTCAAGACACCCAGTGAACATGTGTAGTGATGGCTTCCTGGAAGCCTCTACTGTCTAAATCTGCACCAGAAAGTTTATTCATACAAAGGGATACTTGTACTGCATGAGGTATGAGAGGGAGATGTATGAATTGGAGAGAAGCCCCAAGGTTTGCAATGTAGCAGTGTCAGACTTGGTTAATCTAATAGGCTGAAATTTTCAGAGGGATGAGGTGGAGAATATCATTAGCTCTTGTCAGACCACTCTGTCCTGACTAGACAGCTCTCTGCTGCTGCTCAAGGTCCACTATGTGTGAAGAGAGATGCTTCCAGGAGCCCCTAAGCATTCAGACAGGGGTTTCCTTGAGTCTATGGGGCATGCTTCGTGAACAAATCTCCTTCTTAATAATGGACTGTTTCTAAGTATTATAGGATCTGGCCCAAGCCTGGTTTATACCATCACCGAGCAGATGGGGGCTGGGAAAGAGATGTTTAGGGACCCCACACCTGAGTCTGCTCTAGCAAGAACTGAGCCACCTTTAAGGACCACTAGATTGGCTTAGGTCATTTCTCAACCCCTACCCTCCTCAGATGTCTGTCTCCCCCTGTCCCCACTCTCACAGTGAATACTTAACAGGAAGAAAATAAAGTGGTATGGAAGAGAAAAGTTCTTAAGTTCCTGTGATCAGGAGTTGAAATCCTAATAGCTGTGGTTTGTCAAAGCACAAACATGAACTCTTTAAGACAATGGCTCAGAGCCCATGAATGGAACGAGGGGGGAAGGAAACAAAATAACTGTAGTCTGGCTCTGAGAAGCACTGGAAGGGACTGAGGTGAGAATTCCAGAAAACTTAGCTCCCACAGCCAACCGCTCAGTTCCTTGACTTCTCAGCTCCTGCTCCATGGACAGAAGTGACTAGAACACTGCAAAACCCAGCATATCATGGAGATTTCATGCTAAGTATGCATCTACCATGCATACACCCTGAAACAGGCTACATACTTCAGGGTGTCCACGAGTGGTCTTGTGTCTACAAGAATGCACACAGCACCTTGTAACTACGTGTCGTATGTAACTACAAATGGGGAACAGCCCAGGTAACCATTGATAAGTGAACTGAGAGGCAAATTGTGGCCTATCCATAGAGTAGACCTATTTAATATGTCTTACTTACATAAGCAGACTTACTTAGTATAAAATGAGTGCAAATTGTGGACATAGACACATACGAGAGATGAATTTCAAAAATATGCTGAGTTAAAAAAAGAGAGACAAGAAAATAGTCTATGTTGTATGTACTTTCCCCAAAAGACACATACTGTATGATTCTGCTATGCATTTCTAGAACAGGCTAAAAAAGTCATGCCAAGAAACCCAAAGCATTGGCTGCTGCTCTATACAGGTAGGTGGGAATTGCCTGAGAGAAGTCATTAGCATAAACATTAGCATCTGGGCAAAAACAAAGTCTGTAATTCAGTAAGGACCCACAATGTCAATTGTATGCCCTTGTCAACATTCATTGAATGTGCAGCTTAGGATCTGTGTATGTCACTATTTGTAAATCTTACCTTCAAATATATTGAACACTACAAAATGATATGCATGTTGAACTGCTCAGTGGCAATGTGTGCTGATTTGTGCAGTTTAATTCATAATACACAAAAGAAGATGAATACATGGATAGCAGAATGAATTGCAAAACTCACAGTATGACCACCTTCGATTCTTCTGTTCTTCAAAACTGATCTTAGTGATGTATTGGGATGGCCCCTAACCATTCCCCTTTTCATTCTGATGAGCCATTTTTAAGATATCAAGAAAGTGAAAAGTGTATTGCTGAATGAACATGTGTTTCAGTGTATCATGAAAATCTTGTTTGTACCCTTCAATTACTGAAGAAGGTCTGGAAGACTTTGTAGTAAACATCTGCATTTTATTTGGATCAAGATACTACTTTAAGGGGCTGGAGAGATGGCTCAGAGGTTAAGAGCACTGACTGCTCTTCCAGAGGTCCTGAGTTCAATTCCCAGCAACCATATGGTGACTCACACCATCTATAATGAGATCTAATCCCCTCTTCTGGCATGTAGGCAAACATGCAGACAGATAATAAATAAAATAAATCTTCTAAAAAAGGATATTACTTTAAGGTCCTTTGGAAAATTTGTAGGAAAAAAGTTATTTTTCTAATACAATACATTCAATACCTCCTGTAAGGAAAGATCAGACAGGTCATAGTAGATACTTAAGTTAAAATTTTGTGGGTTACTCACAGAATAGAATATATAGAATCCATTTATACGTTCACTATATTAGTTACTTTGATTAGTAATCACTGTGCTACACTATCCAAGAGCAACTTAAGGAAAGAAGGGCTTATTTTGGCTTCCAGTTAGAGTCCATCATGGCGGGGAAGGCAAGGTGAGCACAGGGGCTCTGGCTGTGGCAGCAGGTAGGTGGCTGGTCACATGGCATTTATGATCAGGAAGCAATGAGATGCATTCTGGTGCTCCACCTGCGTTCTCCTTTGTATTGACTCCAGGACCCCAAATTGAAGAATGGTACCATGAACATTCAGGGTGGGTCTTCCCTCCTTAGTTACAACTTTCTGGAAATGCTCCCACAGACAAGATAGGTGTGTCTCCTAGGTGATTCCAAATATAGTCAAATGGCAACAATGAACCATCATATCCAGCAGTTATTAACTAGCAGAGCGATAGACTCTTGTGGAGCCATTTAGTCATATTCTGGGTTCAGGGCTGTAAAAGAACAAGTTATTTTCTCTTAGACATCAAGACCTAAACTGTGGGTGGCTGCTGCCAGGAAATGGCATCTCTGAGTGTGACATTATAGATAGAAGCGCATACAGGGGAAAATGAAAAATAGGAAACATGATAAAGGAAGTAGGAATTGCATGAGTCATCTGGCTTCAGATATTATCTTCAAAGATATAAAAATGGGACAAATTACTCACCAAGATTAATTTCAATAACACCAGAGAAAGGTCTTCAGCATTCCTGCTTCCATATGTCACCAGCTCCAGTCTCCCCGTGTTAGGTTTGTGTGTGTGTGTGTATGTAATTGTGTCAGTACGTATGTGTGCATGTATGTGCCTGTAGAGGCCAGGTCTTCAAGACCCGTCAACCTTGATTTTTGAGACAGATTCTTACTAAGGCACCGAACCTGATAATTAGATTAGTTTGGCTGAGAGTTCCAGGGATCCTCTTGTCTCTGTCTCCCTTGTATGGTTTTTTTTTTTTTTTTTTTTTTTTTTTTTTTTTTTTTTTTTTTTTTTTTTTTTTTTAATGAGAGCTGTGGATTGAACTCGGGTCCCCATGCTTGTATGACAGCCATTTTACCAAATGAGTCATCTCACCAGTCTGGCTGTTTAATAAGAAGAAGCATGAACAAGAGCTGTTTGACACTTCCTACATTTCACTTGACATCATTTTAGCTCAGATCATCTCTAGTTTCCCTCCCTTTCTCTGCTTCACTAAGCTGAGGGTGGGGTGAAATGTGGTCTCTAAGGCCTGGCAGACCTTGAATGGAACACTTGCTGGACCAGTCCTAGTATAGCAAACATTCATCCTTCTGCCTCATCTCCCTTGTGCCTTATATGGCTCTAGGTGCTGGCAACATAGTAGTGAATAAAGCAAAGACCCGTTCTCACAACGGGGACATTCTAATAGAGACTTAGACCACAATGAACAACTAAGAAATGGCTTGTGGGACCTGGGAGAGTATAACAGGCCAAAGCAATTTAAGTTGAGTTTACTTAACTGTAGAATGCAGAATATCACCATGTCTCAGGAGAAAGATGGCAAATGAGACAGTACCTTTCTCTCTCTCTTATTTTTTTTACCTTCCCCACAGACTGATGGATGGAATTGTAACATTTCTCTGGAAATCTTACCATCCCAATTCAAATTTGGTAGACAGGCAGAATAGTATGTACATGTAACACAGCAGCTGACTCATCACAGCAATAGAAAAGTAACTAAGACACCCAACCTGGGGGATCTGATGGACATCCATAATCTAGTGACTATGAGGAACATGATTTTCCCCAACTAAGAACAAGAGCTGCCTGACCAGGGGGGACTGAGTGACATTAAGGGAAGTGACCATTTAGAACTTGGCATGAAAGCATACAGATACTTTAAGTCAAAATTATTCACAGATTATAACATTTTAGAAGCTTTGTTTTTGTAAGATGCTACCATGGCGGGCAGTGGGGGGGTGGTTACAGTAAATATACATTGTGTTTTCAACTTATGACCGTTTTAATTGGATGCTGCCTCATCATAAATGGAGGAAAATGGGTAGTTTGTCCAACGGCTGGTTTGGGGAAAGGGTACCAAAGCCATCATCTAAAAACATTGACTACTACAAGGAAAGAATGAGGAAGATTACCACCAAACATGATCATGAAGACAAAGGATCTTTTCTTTCAAAATGAATCCTAGTTACTTAGAGGGAAGACGTGGGTCAGGAATATGAACTCATTTGTTTGATTTATTTGGTGTCCTGGGATACAGTGCTTCTCAAAATGCCAAGTGTGTAAGAATCACCTGGAAACCTTTTAAAGACCCTGATTCAGAAGTGTGACATGGGGCAGGGCAAGGATCTGCTTATCAAGCTGCAATCCACTGAGGCCTCTGGTCCACTGACCACATGTGCACACCTGAGAATAGGCAGGGTTTACAGGATATGCACATGAAAAAACAGCTCTCAGGTCTTCAAATGTGGCACCCAGTCATAAGCTAATAGGAATGTTTCTCCTTTCTCTCAAAGCTCCATTCATCCAGGCACACCTAGACATGTTCTGTAGCTTAGCAAGCTAGGAGACAGAAGGAATAATGTTCTTAGTTAGCTATGTTTTGGAATGACATCTATTTCACAGCTGCTAAAATACACTAAACAAGAACAAACCAATTAGAACTGGAGAGATGGCTCAGTGGTTAAGAGTACACATTTCTTGAGTTTGATTCCCAGCACCCACATCAGGCAGCTCACAATCTCCTGCAACTTCAGCTCCAGGGGATCTGATGCTCTCTTCTGACCTCCATGGGCACTGTACTGAAGTGCGCATGCCTTCCCTCCACAGTGCACAGTTAAATGCAATAAAAATAAATCTTGGGAAAAATTTAAAGAATGTACCAATTAAAAATACAATTTTAGGAATGGCTAAGTGCCTAATTAAGAATTATTTCAGTTCTATTTTCAGGTTTTTTCCCCTTTGAAATTCTGGCACTGGGGTCAATTATCCTTGGGGGTAAGGGGTGGCATTTGCTATCAGTTTGAAATGTTTACTCACTCTTAGTTTTTAAGAATAAAGAAGAAAGCCAAAATTACATCTATGCACCCTTAGCTCTGAGGAATTTTCTTTTAAGCAAGAAAAATAGATTCTACAAACACCCATTTCTTCAGGGATTTCAAGACCAGACTTCACAGCACCAAAAATTCTAGATGTTAATGATTATAAGCACAGAAAGATATATTTTTAAATCTCATTATAGAATAATCCCCAGTGTTCATTAATAGGCACTTTTATAAATAAAGCACATATAAATATTACAGAATATTAGAAGCCAGTAAACATGATATAACAGATGTAACTTATTAAAATAGATACTTAAGTTCATTAAGTGAAAATAAAACATTTGAGAACACACACACACACACATACAAACAGCAACCTCATTCACTAAAGCAGAATATATACAGAAAGGCCCAGGCTGACCAGAAGCCAGTGGAATCCCATTAATTCATTATAAATGCCTTCAACTGGAGTTTTGTTAAATACGGCTCTAAACTTCAGTGAATGAAGAGCGAAGTTGGGGATTTGTCACCTGTACAGGTAACTAGTAATATTTTTATGTTAATAGGAAGCACACATCTTGGTGGCATTTCCGACATATTGAAAGGTGTGAGTCAGACAGTGAGAACTGACTCTCTGGACATTGTGTTCACCCGAGTCATCCACTTCCAGGCTCTTTCTCTGCTTGCTAGGAAGGACCATATGCATATACAGAGCAGCAGGCTGAGTGTTTTCAGCTTAGGTCAAAGGTTCTTAAATTAGAGTCCATGACCAGAGATCTGTAAATCCTTATAAATGAAGTGTGAAACTCTGCATATTGATGCACACACATCTATGGGAATCAAGACCCATGCCTTTCATAATTTTTCAAAGTGTAAGATGCCTGGAAAAAATGTTGAATTCCTAATGCACGATTTTCAAAGGCAGGAGAAATAAATCTGTGCGCATCCATAATTTGTAGATGTAGAATGTGTAAAAGAGTTTCACACAGCCAGCTCAGAAAGAGAAATATCACACAGAGCCCAAACCCCAAACCCCAAACCCCAAACCCTTTGAGGTTCACACACAATTCTCTTATCACTAGTTGCAAATTTGACCTTCCTACCCCATTAGCTTATCCAGCTGGTGGGAGCAAAAATTCCAACAACACATAAAGATGATATATTTCTCAGTGAGTCATAACAAATGTTCCCACACCTAGTCTGTTTCTCTTCCCCTTCTTGACAGTGTCTATAGAGGTGGCTCCCAAACCCAAGTGAGCCTGGGAGGAACCTGAGGTGCTTATTAACCCCTACAGATCATGGGTACTCCCATCCCAGCCCTACCAGGTCTGGATCAAACCTAACACCATCTAGCCAAGCATTCTACCACTGGGCTTCACCCGTTGCCCTCAAATTTTCAAGCAGGGTGTTTGTAGCCCAGGTTGATCTTAAAGCTGTGATCACCTCTGCTGGCTTCTTGAGCGCTGGGAATAAAGGTGTGCACCTCTGTGTCCAGTAAGGCTTCCATTTTTTTTTAAACTTTCTTTTTATTCTTTCCTTGTGTCTTTCACATCATGCCCCCTGACCCCAACCAAAAAAAAAAAAAAAAGAAAAGAAAAAAGGAAGAAAGGGGAAAATGTCATCATAGAAGCTGCAGTGTGACACCGTGAGTCATATAATAAACCCCATTATCCATACATTTTTACATTAAGGCATTCATTGCAAACAATCATTGGTCTGGTTCAAGGTACTTTGGTCTTGGCTACACAATTGATGCTGGGCCTTCACTGGGACTCTTCCTGGACATTCCACTGCTGCCTGTGTGTGGAGATTCTGCAGCCCTGGGTGGATGTTGGGGTGAGCCAACACATAACCCTGGTTCTGGGCCTGGGTAGTTGCAGGGTTGGTCAGCCCACCATCTCTCCCCTGTCCTCACCACTAGGGTGAGCTCTCCAGCATTGCCCTGACTAGTTCACCCATTGCAGTGATGAACAAGGGGCGGGGCCAGTTCTCAGCTTTCACGTCCTCAGAGTTGGTTCTCCCACACATACACCTTCAGGGCCAGCTGGACTGTGTTGTCCATGTGAGGTGTAGAGGCCACCTTCCTGAGTGCTGCAGCTGATGAGAGGCAGAGACAGCTCTCTCTCTTCTGACCTCATGACCTCAGGTTAGCTCTTCCACCTGCCTCAGACATTGATGGGAGCATCTTTCCCGGTCCATGCTACCACATGACATAAGAGTAATGGTGACTGCTCTCCCATGCTCACAACAACCAGGTTGTCTCACCCACATCTCTGCCAACAGAGTCAGCTCTACTCTGCTGCCTAGGGGAGGTTCAGGGTCCACTTTCCCAAGTGCTGCAGCTGGTCATCAGCTCCCTCACCCATCATAGGTGGCAGGGTAAAGGGGGAGGGAGGCATCTTTCCCTCAGCCTCACTACCACATGGCAGCTCACCACTATCCCACCCTCACATCCTCAGGGCTAGCTCACCCACACCTCTGCCAACAGGCTCAACTCGACTGTGCTGCCTAGGTGAGGAGCAGGACACTTTCCTAAGTGCCGTAGCTGGTTGGAGATGGGGGGGGGCGGTCAGCAGGTGGTAAGGGGCAAGGGGTAAAAGGAGCAAAGGCTTCCATTTGTAATAAGCTTCCTAAAGTGTCCTGGTGCAGGTGATCACCCTTCTACCATTTGTGGAACAAAGTAGCCTACTATAAACCCTCTTTGTGGATCCACTGAAGAAGTGACCTCTCCTTTGGAATAATCACCTCCCTTTCTTCCCATCACTGGGTGAGGCCCTTTGCCAGCTAAACAGCCCTGTTTATTACTTACCTAGGCGCTATCACCCTGACTTGTTTGTTTCAAACTTTCCAGACTCCATCCTCATGAAAAGCATTTAAATGGGTCACACTCCCTTGAAACACAACCAGTCTGTGTTCCAAGCAGAGATGCCTGCTCACTGAACGCACTAATTGGAAGTGGGACACACAAGCAGATTTCTTCACAACCTCGTCAGTGACAAGGACTAATGACTGTAATGAATGAAGACTTTAATACGTTCTATTAGAGGTGATGACCAGAGGTGTGAACAAGTACCAGCTAATGAATCTAATCATTCGACAACAAGGCTACATCACCCATTGGTTTGAAACGGCCACACGGGTCTCTTTAAGAGAGTGAAGTTAGCTGTAAGATAATGTCAAGGCCAGGTTCATTAGACTGTTCTATTGGTGACTTCCCGGGGGTGGGGCAGGGAGGGGATCTATAGAAACTGTCAAGAATAGTAAGGGGCTCTCCTTGCAGGGCAGATAGGCCAATCATGTTTGCCGAGTTCACTGTGAAGTCTAATGAGAAAATTTCATCAACAAATCTGAACTCTTGAGGAGGCTCTCTTTACAGAATTCTAAGGAGTTTTAATTAGCATGCAGCTAAGCCTCATTAATTGGGATTCTACAAACAGAAAATTTATAATTTGTTCAGAAACCACAATAAAGGAGAACTTCGTGCTATAAAGAACAGCCTTTTAAAGTAGATTAATGAGATAAATAAAACTGTTTGGGACACATTTAGCCTTAATGAGCACTAAGTTTCGGTGCTGACGGTCATTCAGTTGACATCATCTGTTTGCGGCTGTAGTCTCAGGAAACAATTCAACCCTTCGGGCTCCTGTCTTCTGGCCTAGAACTCTCTTCACCTCATTGGTCACTACTTATAAGCCCTCTGTGAGTCATAAGTGCATCTTACAGCACTCAGTAGGCATGAACGAGTTAGCTAAAGCCCAGATGGGTTCACGAAACTGCTCTGTGCTTTTGCTTTGCAAACTTACCTATGCTGCTGCTTTGGCTAATACTGTAGCCACATCTGCCACTGCACCCTGAACCAGACCTGAAGCATCTCATGGTGGACCTAGTTTTTAGTGATGAGGAATTGGTCCTAAGGCTTCACATAGGCTAGGGAAGTACTCTATCACTGAGCTACATCCCCAGCCTGCACTGTGCTGACTCTTTTGGGGACAGGGGACCTGGATCTATTCCATCATGTACTGTATCTTGGGAAGCCCTAGAATGGGCAAATGTAAATCATCCGTAAAGAGAAAGCACCATTCATAGCATCTGTGAGAGTTACGAATGTTCAAGTAGATGTTAGTAAGTAAATCCAAGGGAGTTCTATACAAGGCCAGTGGGAAGTATGGTTCAGAAGGTACCATTTGCCTAGAGAATCCCTTGGCCTTGGGTCTGACCCTCACCCTAAAAAACTCACTACCTGGCTTGTTGTTCTGACAAGTTTCAGAGAGATGGGGGTAGAGGATTCACATTAATCAAAGATTAACTAAAGATGCTCATTCATGAAGTCTGACATATAAATACAGTGACTATTACACTGTGGGCTTCCTGTCAGTAGATCAGTTCCCACTGCTCTGACATAAATTACATAGAAAGCCAAATCCAACCAGCTTGCTGCTCAGTAACTATGAAAGCAGAACAAAAGTGAAAATTAATAAATTCTCATATCATATCTACATCAGGCATGCAATACACTGAGCACTTGTCTACTCTCCACCTTTCATGGTTAGAGTTAATTGTCAACTTGACAGAATCTAGAATCACCCAGGGAAATGGGCATCTGGGCATGTCTGCAGAAGACAATCTTGATTATATAAGTTGAGGTGGAAAGACCTGTCCACTATGTATGGTGCCATTCCCTGGCTTGGGTCCTGGACTGTGTTAAGTGGAAAGAGGGAGCTGAGTAGCATGCCTGTAAATGTGATGTGACCATGGCTGCTTCAATCTCCAGCTGCCTTGACTTCCTCACCACAATGAACTGTTCTTTGGATTGTGAATTAAAACAAACACTTCCTATCTTATTTTATCACAGCAATTGGAAGAAACTCAATACATCACTATATCATTCTTTTCCTTCCCTTGCCATCACATCATTGCCACAGAACTACACAGGAGCAGATTTAATGGCATTGACTCCATCTCAAAGAAATAATTCTACTTGTCCATATATTCAACAGAGAGCACACTTCTTTAAAATATTATAGAGAAGCAGCATTTGAATTCACTAAAATGTGTTTTTCAGGTACTTGACTCCAATTAACCACAGTCAGTGTTGAAGAAAATGCTTTCTTCACGTCTTCAAGTACAACTAAATAAAATAGCCCCAGATACCTATTTCCATGACTGTCTGCACAAATATTTCTAGCAGTTACTATTCTTAGCTGTAAAAACATAACCAACTTTAAGGCTAAGTAGAAAGGGATGGATGGAGGATAGAAGGTAGCTCAGAGAACCTCTGTGATGCTCAGAGAGCAGGCCTGGATGCTGCAAAGTCAGGAATGTGAGATAGGAAAATGACCATCAATTATATCACAGACTGACATTGACATCCATCATGCAACACTAGAGCCCTGCTTAGTTCCAGGTTCTATAAGCTCCATCATAACCACCAGAGAAGAATCACAGCAGTGCACAACACTCACCATAGCCACCTCACACAAGTAAGGCAAAACCTTGCTCACACTGCTGCTGGCAAACACCGGATGAACAGGAGGAAAGGCAATGTTAGATTCAAGGAGATGCTGAGGAAGGCCAAGCATCAGCAGAAAGTGGAAGAATCCTTGAAACACACTGAGCAGAAAAATACAAAAGCCCCGTTCTGGATAATAGAAATCTGGGTAGCAGCCCATAAAGTTTAGAATCTGGATTCCTATCTATCTATCTATCTATCTATCTATCTATCTATCTATCTATCTATCTATCTATCTATCTATCTATGATCTACCTACTACCTATCATCTATCTGTCTGTCTGTCTATATTTATCTATCTTCTATCTATAGACTATCTACCTATCTACATACCTATCATCTACCTATATACACATACATATGAATGTATAGAAAGCATTTAAAGAGAGAAGAGGACCAGTGGGAGGAGGGACAAGAGAGTAAAGGCAAATGAATGTCAGTGAAGTACAATGATGCACATACATGAAAATGTCATAAGAAAACCCATTATTTTATAATATTAATTAAGGCAAGGGCCCATTCTCCCTCGTTTTTTCTATTTTCTAGCAGAACAAGTGAATACAGTTATTTATGTCACCTGGATTTGTCTGTGTGATGCTTTCAGAAGCACCATAATTGACTTGAGATGTACCTGCCATGTAGTCCTATATTCTGACAGTCCTTGAGCTTGAATAATTTTTTCCCTGCATAGTGCCAGAAGGCACTACATAGCATGGTCTCCAGGGGTTCCATTCTGTTCCATGGGCTGCCCTGTCCCAAACTTTAATTAGCGTCAGAACAACTGGGGACATTCATCTGGAAGAATGCAAACACAGAATCCACCTGATGTCATGCACAGAAAACAACCTAGACTTTCTTGTAAATATACGTCAATCAAATTTTCAGGATGAAAGTAGAAATTTCACATAATTCTGGAGATATAAGATGGGAGGCTTTACAACACAAAAGGGAAACAGATATTTGATTACTGAAGGTGTGATGTCAAAATCAGAGAAGCAATAGATGGAATTAAAATTACTTGCATAACCAATGGCAAATGTTATGCAATATGCTAATTAATGAAAATTCTACAAATGGTTGAGAAAATAAATCCACTTTATGGGGCAAAGGGGACAATATATGGACGAGCAGTTTGCACTGAAATGCATAATAAGGAAGAAAATGTGCTCAAGCTCACTAGCATTATCAAGTAGGAAATATTCTTCACACACACACACACACACACACAATCACAAAATGTAGAAAGTGATGGTATTTTAATGAAAGCAAAGGATAATGAAGAGACAAGAGCTTCAGGTGAAAACATGAAGTCAACTCTCATTCTTTGTGGATTCTATATTTATAAATTTGCCAACTCATTCAACTTTATTTGCAAACCCTGAATCAATTCTTGCAGCACTTCTGTGGTCATCTGAGTCACTCACAGACATGCCCAGAATGTCAAAATTATGAGTCACTCAATAGCTGTGTCTCCAGCTACCAGGGGAAAAATATGACACTCTGCCTTGTTTCAGCCCTCATACTATAAATGGGTCCTTTGTATTGCTAATTTTGGCCTTCTATTTTCTTTATTGACTTATCAATGTTTTTAAATGACTGTCACCTCTAAGCCTGCTTATGGGCTGTCTGATGTTCCTAAGTACAAGAAGGCTAGGCAGCACTTTCTGAAGAACCTACATGTGCCAGAGGAGCTATGATCATGTGTGAGCTGTATTAGTGGATCAACAGTGTGCAGTGAGTTTATCCTTAATATAAAGTATGGCCAGAGGCTTGCAGAAACCTCATCTGTATCTCCTTTAGGGCTAATCATTGATATATTAATTCAATGTATTTTATACTACTATAATGGTCTCATGTTTGGTTCTTCAGTATTCAAGGTAGTTTTACGAAATATAACTAAGCAGAATGACAATAGCTGACTGAAATTTGCTACGAGCTTTTAGGAAATTAATACTGCTATGCGAATAAAATTGAAACTGTGCCTTCTAATCCCAGAAATATTTATCATCTCTGCTAACTTATCTCCCCTAGTAAAGGCATTATTTATAATGTCAATGAAATGAAATTACAAATGATGCTAGGAAACACTCTAGTGTTTGTCAGTGGGACAATGCATCAATATTTTAATATCTACAAACTTTGGGAAATTATATGGCAAGTAAAAAATATATGCGCATAATTCCTCAAAATGCTTTTCAACTTTCCTTTATGCTACTTGTTGATTATCATGCAAATATTTAATCTTAGATTGAGTTTATCTTCTATGTTGGACTACATTTCTAGCAACTTGGAACAGGTGTGTGTGTGTGTGTGTGTGTGTGTGTGTGTGTGTGTATCTGTGTGTAATGATTTCTAAATCTTAATGATTTTTCTTTATAATTTGAGCAAATTAAATGTTAAAATGTTACACATCGTATGACAGAGGCACTATATGCACGAGTGCACTTGGGTGTACACATATATAAATAGAAGGAAGAAGTTAAAACAAAATAACCATAAAAATAAGCCCTATCTAACTACACACTCTACAAAGTCCTGCCTCTTGGGCCTGCAGGCCCCTGGGGTACCCACAAGCAGGACAAACTGTACATGCATGCCTTTATTTTGTCACCTTGTCTCCTTTGCCATTGTAAGTCTCTGGATAAGAGTCTTACTCAGCTCGGTCCATAGTCATATTAATCGTTTAAGGGATGACCATCTAGAGCTGTAACCTTCCCCTCCAAGGCTTAAGACAACAAGATAAGACTCAGGTATTTTTCAAGACTGAGTAGTCACCAGATTGTAGCCACCAGCTTTCGTGGTGTCCTATTTGGGCCACAGAAATAGCCTAGGGTTCCCTGTCACTGCTTAACAGAAGGAGCCACCACCTTCTCATCTTCTGTAGTGGGGTCATTCTCTTCTGCAGTCACTTGGATCCCAGGATCTTTGTAGACAGTCATCCCATGATGAGACTGGCCCTTTTAGTGGGAGCAATTACTCCATGAAGGGAACTTGGGGTATTCCCCCTTAGCAGCCACTCATATGGGAACCAAACTGCCCACTTCAAGTGGTGATGACTTCTCCAGGCCCTGGCATAGACCAGACCTCAGATAATGTTCAACCAGACCCTGGCTGGTCAAAGTACCAGCCACCACAACTCTCTTCTGTGTGAACCTGGAACTCATGACAGCTCTGTGGCACAGACACGAAGATGCCTGGTCCCCCTGACTTCCCACTAGGGTGACAGTGACTAGAAGCCCTTGCATGCTTCCCACCGTACTATCTGCCATTTAATTTTTTTGGGGGAGGAGGGTAATTGGTTGGACCTGGCACAGTTCCCTGAAGTTGGGCCTCCTATGACCTAGGAGTCTGGTAAAATCATAGTTATGCAACTGTGGGGAATGAGATGAAAAGACATCACCAGGCAGCTAGTCCCATTACTCCTGCAGAAACACTGAGTCCAGAAAGATTTACTTCTCTTGTGATCTCATTCTGAGTTGGGTCTGTAGAGACCAGGCTGTGACCTACTCTAAGTTACTGCATACTACATGAGACAGGTTTTTGGGCTGTGTCTTGCTCCAGAAGACTCTATATTATAAGCAGACCTGGAATCATTTTGAGCACAAATGCAGATGCAGGATGCCTCCAAGCTTTGCTGTGCATACCAACACCAGTACCTGCCCAGCACTCTTCAGGAGGCACAAGCCGATGGCTCATCCTTAAAGTAGAAAGGGTGCCAATCTGTCCCATACATTCAGCAAAGTCATCTTGGACCCTATGAGCACATGCATTGGCATACCAAAATCCTGTCAGGAGAACTGGGCCTGTGAATTATCAAACACACCAGACCAATGAAGAGGGCAACTCCCTTACCCAGCTTCCACAAAAAAAGAGGACATCTAACACCTCAGTGGGTATGGCTCCACCAACCTGTTGTCTGGCCAGTGACAGACAGAATTCCCACCCATACCTGGCACTTTGCCTTACTTAGCCCCCCACTGTAGGTGGAAATGCTGGCCATGTCCACTTGAGGGCTGGCCCAGGTGAAGCTCTCCATGCCCACTTGGGGGCTGGCACAAGTGACCTGACCACGCACACTTGGGCATGGTCAGAGTGACGTAGCAAGACTTTAAATATGAGGGTTGCACGCCTGTGTCTCTCTCTGTTCCCTCACCCGCCTGGTTGTACAAGACTGACTCCATCGCATGAGTACTTTCCTAATAAATACATGCTCATCAAACTAGCTCTGACTCCGTTGAGATCCGCATTAATTGCGTTTCACTTTACTTGGCGTCAGATGGGATTTTTATTATGTACCCATGGGTGGGTTGTGGCTTTTGGCAGAATTTATTCCCCGGCCTCATCAGCGCCCAGGTAACCTTTCATCTTTGCTGGTGGCACAAACCGCCACAGAGTGTTTCTGGCACCATTTGCGCTGAGAGGAGCCCACGTGGCCATCCGCCTGCTCCTCCAAGAAGCTCCAGCACCTGCCTCGCCCCGGCCGTCTAGAGGTTTCATTCCTCTGCCCTGCACCTCCAAACCCATTCCAGCCCGGCCTAAGAACCTGCTCGGGCACTAAACACCATTTGGCCCGACTGTGGTTTCTACCCCGTGGCTTCTGTGACTTTGGTGGCAGGGCTCCAGCAGATGGAGTAAAGACTTATTTTAAGACCCCACTGTTGATGTGGCCTACTCAAGTTGCTGACCTTTTGTCCAACTAGTCCTGGTCCTTCCTTTTATGGTTTCACATCATGTTTTGGTAGCCTAACTCAAGCCCGAGGTTAGGCTCAGTTTTGACCCATGGCTGGGTCTTCAGCAGCAACTCCCTAGCAGAGTTCTTTACCTAGCCCAGGTCCGTCAAAGACGCTGCATATTGCTTGGCTTTTTGCCTATGGAAGACCTCTTTGAACTCCTTGATTTCTGATGCAGCCTTCTTAAATTTCTGTAGCCACTATGTAGCTCTCTCTCTCTCTCTCCCTCTCTCTCTCTCTCTCTCTCTCTCTCTCTCTCTCTCTCTTTCTCTCTCTGTCATAGTTAGGGTTTTATTGCTATTAAGAAACACCATGACCATGGCAACTCTTATAAAGGAAACCATTTAATGGAGCTGGTTTACAGTTCAGAGGTTTAAGTCCATTATCATCATGGTGGGAAGCAGGGTAGCATGCAAGCAGACATGTACTGAAGAGGTGGCTGAGAGTTCTACATGTCGATCTTCAGGCAATAGAAAGTAAACTGTGTCCCACAGTGGGTGTAGCTCACCACTGGGTGAGCATATAAGACTTCAAAGCTCACCTCCGCAGTGACACACTTTCTCCAACCTCCTAATAGTGCCACTCTTCATAAGCCAACCATTCAAACAAAATACATGAGCCTATTCAAACCACCTCTCTCTCTTTCTAACATATGTATGCATATGGTGTATTATGTGGTGTGTGAGAGTTAATATTTATTAGCAGTTAAGAGTAGAATAAAAGAAATTTGTTTTTCCAAAGTCAGCTATCAAGAGATCTGGCAAGTTGTAGCCAATTAAACTTGTGAATTCATCCATGTTCAGTAAATTCTGACATTGTGGAAGGACACAAAGTGTCTATGTTTCTGACAGTGTGCTTATGACAATGTTCATCTTCAGTCACAATTCATGCATTTTTAAATAACCAAGGAGACACTATAACAATAGAAATCCCATTGAATATGAACACAATGCAGGTTCTTTGGACCCATCTGATCATTTTTCAGGGCTCATATACTAAAGCTCAGAACTGCATTCTACAGGCTCTTTTAGGGCAGCCTTCTGTGAGTCATCTCTGCACACCATGAGAAGCTCTGTACCAGCATCCACTTGTCTCCAGGTGTGTTGCCTATGGAGATACAATTGATGAGGCTGTTCCAGTTGACTGCAACTGTCATCCAATTTCAACCTATCTCCCTATCACTTTGACTGGAGTCTGGGATGGTCTCAAACTCTTTTTCAAACATATGTTGACTAATAGTCTGTTAAAGTCATGCATTGTCTGTAGGTTTTACTTCATTTGGTCTTCAACAGCCACCTTGATTTTCCTTATATAAGTGGTTAGAAGAAGGAGTCTGCTGGCCAACAACTCTACAACTTTCCTCACAAAGGTTCTTAATAGGATAGGAGAGGCTACCACTGTAACCTGAAACTCATACCCTTTGGGGGCCTTTGCTGTCCACCACTGAAGGATTTGTTTGTCTCCACCATGAGGTCAAAGCTCTTTTTGAAAATATACATGTGTTGGTTAGAGAGATGGCTCAGCAGGCAAAGTGCTTCTCATGCAAGTGTGAGGAACATGTCCTGGCATCCATGAAAGTGCCAGGAGGGTGTGGCAGACCAGCAACCCAGTGAGTGCAAGGGAGGCAGAGACCAGGATGCCAGGAGTAGGTTAGCTAGCCAGCCTAACTATGTCAGTGAGCTCTGGGTTCAGTGAGAGATTCTGCCTCAAAAAAAAAAAAAAATAAATAAGGCCGAGACTGAGGGAAACACTCAGCACCAACCTCTGGCCTACACACAATACATACCCGACATGCATACACATCCATACATGTACATGCACATCACACACACATACACAGTCAAAAGGAAAACATCACTTTTGAAACTCAAAGAGAAATGGTATCTATTGCTCAAATAAAAATATTTGTCTTATCAAAGGTAAGTAGACACAAAGAAGTAAAGCATACATACAAACTAAAGGAAGAAAGCACCTCGGTTTTTCCAGGTTGATTAACTCTATATTACTTTTACAGGTTCATTACTTCGACAGAACTGTTTCTAGCCAGAGAGTATCATTTAGGAGTTAGGGTAATTACTGTTTCCTTATATCCTCCACTTGTAAGACCTGCAATTTAACATGCACACACTCGCACTCTCCTCTACCTGCTAGTAAAATGATCTTTAAATATCTTACTGCATTTCACACTTAAAGAGCTTGGAAAGAAGTTTGCCTTATATGGTAGGATCCTTCTCTTTATGAGCCTGATAATTTATTGTGTTGGGGCTAGGCATTACATTTGTTTTGTGGTTACCACAGTAACTAATAGGTATTAAAATCAATGTCACAGTCTTCAGGAACACATCTGTGGTCTCCTAAGACATCTGCATTTTATAGAAAGTAGTTCACAATGAAAGGGCCAGAAAGGTGAGCTAGACCAAAGGCTTCTTGCTTTGGGAGAAGCATATGCCTTCCCTAGTGATGGTTTGAGCAGACCCCACAAAGTGCCTGGAATGGAAAGATGGCGCCTATGGAATGCTACCTTTCAGTCCACATAGTTCTTAAGAGAATTGGAGACCAGTACATAAAACATACAAGTCTATAAACTGCCAGGAGATGCTTGGAGGATAGTACAAACAATGGGGTGGAATTGTATACTGTGTTAGTATTTGGGATTCCCTCCATCTTCCAGAACCTTGGGAAGATCTTCAGCAGATCTGAGAAATACTCAGGTAATCAGAAACAGACGTGGTCTCAGATGGAGAAAGGATGAATGAAGACCATGCCTCTCTGATTGACTGACATGTTGGGAGTCAGAATGAATCCATGAATGTTTCAGTTTGAATGATGACTAGAAAAGGAAGATACAATTTCAAGGGAGGCAATTGGGGATGGACTGGATCCAAACACATTACATGGGATGTATGAATAGTAAATAAAATATTTAACCAGAAAAAAAGGGGAGTAGGGCAGGGGGGACCATGGGGGACAACAGCTCCTGGTGCTGAAAACGGACCAAAAGCAACAAGCTGCCAAGGTCCGACAGTGAAGCCAGTAACACAAAGTTGCAACTGTCCTTTGGTTTTGACTTTTTGGAAGTCCCTAGAAGGAAGGCTTCATAGCATAATGGGGAGAGACCTGGACCAGAAAACGGAATAGCTGAGCTCTGATCACAGCTGCTGAGTTTGTGAATTTGTGCAAATCCCAACTTTTTCAGCTGTTCTGTTTCTCATTGATCAATGGGCCTACATCCTCACAGCCCTGCCACTGTTGGAATGGCTCCCAACTGCATGACTTTCTTCTACCATCTCTACCACTACTGGCTTCCTTCCTTCCCCATTCCTGATAACAGGACTGTGCGCACACGATCCTCGGATGATACACACAAAATCCAGCAGCCTCACTACCAGTCCCTGTTTGGAAGATTTTTTTCTTCTTTGTTTCCTTGTTTCTTTATTTCCCTTTTTCCTGCTAACATTTGAGTATACCACAGGGAAAAATAAAAGATGGTCAGACTCCTACATCACACCTTAATAGCTTTTCAGAAAATCAGTTCACATTATCTGTTTTCTTGGGGGTGGGGTTAATCTGTGAATAGGAAAATGTATATACAAGTGTTAGATAGTAAATACAGATTCTAGGACTTATTTTGTTGTTGTTGTTGTTTTAGTTTGTCCATTTGCAATGAAGTCTCATATGTGTTCCGGGCTGGTATCAATCTCATTATCCTGCTGCTCTGGCCTCCTAGTACTCAGACTTTGGAGTATGCCATCATACTTGGCTAGGATTAATTACTCTGTTTGTTATTTGAGACAGAGTCTCTTGTGGCCTATACTAGCCTCAAACTCACTATGCAGCTAAGGCTGGCCTTTAACTCTTGATTTTCCTGCCTTCACACCCTTAGTGCTGGGATTACAGGTGTTAGCCAATATACTCAGTTAGGATTGATTTTTAAACAGTGTTGTTTAGAAACTTTTCTGGTCAAATGAAAGGTTTCCACTAAACTCTATCCCCTGAGACCAATATAACCCCCCAAAATTGCATGAGAGATAAATGGATAATACCTCCCAGAAATAAATTGGTCCCCATGATAGTACCAAGCTAGCCAGCTTCCTACCCAGGACTTCACCACTGATAAACGTCATGTGAAGACACACTGGCTCAGTTACACACTTAGACCATCACAAGAAAGACAGTGTTCAATAAAGCCGGTTTCAAGTAATGACTTCTAAAATGTGGTGTCAATTTAAAACAAACCCACACGTTCAGGTGAGGAGCCGCTTTCTTTTTAAAACATCTTTAGAAAGGGAACAGTATCTTCTGTTAACATGATTAGTGTCCTTGTCATAAACCACTGGGTGCCCAGATCAGATAGAAATAGATTCTTTTTTTTTTAATAGGAAGGAGGAACAAGACTAAGAGGAGGCCAGTCTGGGGGATGCTGCAGTTTGGAGTTGAATGTGTGTTCAAGGTTTGGTCCTCGGGATGTGGCTTGTGGATCTTTTAGATATGGGACCTGGTGGGAGGTCTTTAAGTCATTGAGGAGATCCCTTGGCGGGAGTTATGAGGTCCTGGCCCCTTCTTCATTTACTTGTCTTCTTAGACATAAAGGGAAAGGTTCTGTTCCAGTTGTGATCATTTCTCTCATCACAGGGCCCATAGCTGTGGGGCAGCCATTCAGGACTGGGGATCTCAGAGTTGTGAGCCAACACAAACCTGTTCTCTTTGCAACTTTAATATCTCATGTGTTTGTTGTCACTACGGAAAGGTCAGAGCACAGAGAAGGAGCAATTGGTCTATCCTGGCAGTTGGATAGGAAAGGCATTTTCTCTGCAGTCAGTGGAGATGATCTGGAAGGATCATTAAGAGTGAAATTTACGCTGGGTGGTGGTGTACACCCCTTTAATCCCAGCACTCAGGAGGCAGAAGCAAGTGGATCTCTATGAGTTCAAGGGTAGTCTGGTCTCTAGAGTGAGGTCCAGGCCAGGCTCCAAAGATACACAGAGAAACCCTGTCTCAAAAACCAAACCAAACCAAACCAAACCAAACCAAACCAAACAAAAAGCTAAAAAAAAAAAAAAGGTATGTACTAGCAACAAACTTTAGTCTAAAATACTTATGTGTATACAAGTGCTACTCTCATTCTTAATCAGAGAAGCTTCTCATTGCAGTAAATACAGACTCATTGCTGCTCAGGGTACTTAGAATGAATGACAGGTGAGTGCTCAGCCATAATCGGCACATTTATAACACTTCCTGTAAGGAGAGGGGATTCCAAATGCTATCTTTAGGGCATGACACAGCCATCACAAGCTTGATCCTGTAGCAGCTATTGTTGCCTAGAATTGACCTGCATATGACTGGACAGGTCAGCTGCCAATCAGAGATTAGGGTTGATTCATGAAGACCCCACTTCTTGCTGAACTACTGATGACTGATAGATTCTAGGGTAAAGATAATCATTGTTTTCAGTTGTGTACCAAATGATGAGCCTACCAGGCAACAAGGGACAGTACAAAACCCTTGGCTATACTGATGTCCCTGGTTAAAAACTCATTGGGTCACAAAACACAAGGTATAAATGAGGGGGAGATGTCAGTGTTGGGAAGAAGAAAACAGTGAGCAGTGAAAATAAGCAGGATGGAACCTCAATGAACAAACTTAACCAATAAAAACTAAAAAGAAAGAAAGGGATGTCCCACACCCAGTACTGACTCAATATCAGGGATGAAGCAAGCTCAGGGGCCCTGGGGAGGGGAGAGGAGCTTCACAAAAGTTTGGTCAAGTCAAACTAGCATCAGCTATGAAACAAAGAATGAGAATTTGGAGGTTCTGTGTCTGACATTATAGGTCAGCAAGAGGCTGTTTTGTGTATCTGATACGTAGCCTATGGGAATGGAGATTCTTTGTAACAAGTTTTTTTTCCAGAACAACAACAAAAAAAACCCTGGTTTTCTAAAAACAGAAGACTCAGGGACAGTTAACTCCCTCAGAAGTGAGCATAAGCCCAAAACTATTGATGCTGGTGACTGAACCTCACTATTGAGGACCTTGCATTATCTCACTCAAGCAATTCTAGCGGCTGCTGCTGGCCTGACAAGGCTCTGATTAAAATCCAGTCTACCCTTCTATACGGACTCAAAATGTTGTTGATGAAACATGGTGAGGCAAATATTTTGGAGAAGGACCTGCTTTCCTCTCAGAGATTGCTGCTGTGTGGGTCCAATTTGTAGGACTCCCTTGAACTCAGAGGACTCCAGATTGAATGGATAGCCTAATAGAGTGCAATTAGAGATGAAAAGAAGTGTGTGATGTAGCTAAAGATACAAGGAGGTCCCAGAACATCTCTTCCCTCTTGTTAGAAGCTCCCAAGAGTAACATCCAAGAAGCATTCACAGAAAATCTTAAGAGACAAATCTGCCTGCCCTGTGCTTCCGATGTAGAATAGAGAGACTTGTGAAGAATCAGGACAGCAGCCAGAAGGAATTCAGCCAATCACAGAGCTCATAGGTAAGGAGTAACATGGAAAATATTAAATAGTCCAGAAAATTTTGGAAAAACCTGGCCCCATTGTGTGAGTTGACTACCAAATGTAGAAGTACCAAAAGATAGAATAAAGAGAAGACAAACCTAGGATTGTATGAGGTGGAATTTATGAGGGCCTTATGGATGAAAGTGTGTCTATGGGACCATTGAGATAGAAGGGACCCTGAATCCTAAGAAAGGAGGAAAACTTTATTCACAGCCAACCAGCTTTTCTCTGATGGCTAAGGATGTTGAACACCTTAAGTGTTTCTTGACCATTTGAGATTCTTCTGTTGAGAATTCTCTGGTTCTAGATTCACTTCCCAAAATATGATGACTGTCAGCAAAGGAACAAGCAAAAAATAGCCAGCAGGAGATACTTGACTAACTATCTTGACTTAATTTTTCTTGCTTGGTTTGGGGTGCATGCCAGGGTTACCTGGTAGCCAGAGGGAAGCTATGACCAAGATGGCTGTAGTTACAGCAAACTAGATCCCTACACAGGGAATGCCAGTCTCCTTTACACTCACCTCCCCTCCATTCCTCCTCATTTTCCCTCTTCACTTGGCAACTAACAGTTCATTGGGGCCTTTCTGGAAGTGATGCAGGTGCGATACATGTGTACAGTCCTTGTTTTGTGTATCTGCTTTATTCTGAAGTGACATTAAAAGGTCAACAAAGCGTACCTGCTCCAATGCACAGGATACACACTGACAACCCTTAGAACTGGGGTTATCTTCCATCTGTGGAAGCAGCAGAAACCTATAAAAAGTGTCTTTCTCTTTCCATTGGAAAGACTAGAAGAGCACTCCTAGGGGACAGGTCGGGGATTTTCTTATACATTTCAACATTAGGAAGAGTGATAAATAGAGAATGAGGAAACAAATGCTGATGGACCTTAGAGGGGAGAGACGCCACAGAAAACAGGGGCACAGAATTGCAAGAGTTCACTCAATTGCTTATGTTTCCAGATGCAATATGTTTGCCAAATTTTCAGAAGTGTCAACTTTATTCAGCTACCTGCAACATCTACCCACAGCCCCTGCTGACAAAACATTGCTGCTTGCCTCCATAAATCAAACACAATTTGCATCCAATTTCCCCATTACCCTCCTCTCTGATGAAACTGCTGGTGGCTGGCTAATAGGCAATTCAGAGAGGTCGGCTGGGCTGAAATACCTTTGATTAGGTTCAGTTATCAATTTAGGCACAAGGATACCCAGCCAATCATGAGTATTTAGCTTCATTATCCATGCTGCGTGCCCCTGGGACATTACCTAGGGATACATGCTTTAGGTATCCTGGTGTTAAGTCCTCAAAATGGGTTGCAAGGGATGCCGCTGGTGTCTGATAAGTTCTTATAAAATATATAGATTAGTAGTTATGGTTGATAATTAAGACTGAGCTAGCAAGTAAGAAACCCTAGTCATTGGCCAGCAGCATTGTACCCAATATAAGTCTCTGTGTGTTATTTTGGGCGCCCACATGGCAGCGGGGCTCGGGTGGCTTGGCGGAAAGATTTGTTGTTACAGTTGTCCTTGTTTTTAAGAGCTGAGTAATATTCCATTGTGTAAATATGCCACATTTTCTTTTTCCATTCCTCAGTTGAGGGACATCTAAGTTGTTTCCAGGTTCTGGCTATTACAAATAAAGCTGATGTGAACATAGTTGAACAAGTTTCCTTGTGGTATGATTGAGCATCCTTTGGGTATATGCCCAAGAACAGTGTGGTTGGGTCTTGTGGTAGGTTGATTCTCAGTTTCTGAGAAACTGCAACAATGACTAGCAAACTGGCTGTACAAGTTTGTGTTCCCACCAGTAATGGAGGAGTATTCTCCTTGCTCCACATCCTCTCCAGCATTCTATGTCACTTGTGTTTTTTATCTCAGCCTTTCTGACAGGTGTAAGGTAGACTCTCAGAGCCATTTTGATTAGCTTTTCTCTGATGGCTAAGGATGTTGAACACCTTAAGTGTTTCTTGACCATTTGAGATTCTTCTGTTGAGAATTCTCTGGTTAGATCTGTACCTCATTTTTTAATTGTATTATTTGATTTGTTGACATCTAGTCCCTTGAGTTCTTTATATATTTTGGAAATCAGCCCTCTGTCAAATGTGTTGTTGATGAAGATCTTTCCCCGTTCTGTAGACTACCATTTTAGATTCATATCTATCACCCTGCACAAAACTCAAGCCCAAATTGATTAAAGACCTCAACATAAATATAGATACACTGAACCTGACAGAAGAGAAAGTGGGAACAGAACACCACTAAGCACAGGCACTAAGACAATTAATAAATGGAACCTCATGAAATTGAAAAGTTTCTGTAAGGCAAAGGACACTGTCCATGAATAGACTTTTAAATAATCATTATATTCTAAACAATATAGTGTAGTATAACAACTATGCACACAACATTTAGATTTTGTTAACTATTGTAAGTAATGTGAAGAGTATTTAAATTATGTTGGAGTGTGTGCATAGTTTTGATGCAAACACTCTGATATTTTATGTAAGGGACTTAAAGATGTTACGGTAGAATCCTGGGACCAGTCTCCATATACACCAAAGACAGACAATACTAGTATCCACTGTTCCATTAAATAATTGCATAAGAAGGACAGTTTTCATTTTTCTGCTACAAAAAGCTAGCCTAGAGTAATATGACTTGCCGATGGATGGAGACTAGCGTCCTGACTTCTACCCCCTTACTAGTGTCTGGCTTCTGAGCATAGTAGGTCAGGGTACAAGCAGAGAGAACTTTCTGGGATATGGGCTGGTGAGTGCTTCTATTCCCCCAACAAAACGTGACTGGCAGTGTGGAGAGGGTGAAAGGGCTGCCCATGGCCTTCTGTTGGCCTTCCTTTACATGAGTGTATCACTTAACTCAGACCACTCGGTACCTGGGTTCAAATACATCAGTTTATAGAATTTTAAGGAAACCAGGAATTTAAATATTTTACTTTGAAAATGGCATGTTTTGAGAAGTCATGCATTTCAATAGTAAGAATTTATAAAGCAACAACGACTTAAGATCAGAAGAGCAAATGCTCCTAGTGTCTTATTCTTCCTCAATGTTCCACTTGGAAGGTCTGTTAGTGGACAGGAGGACAAAAGGATAAATTGGGTTTCTGGTTCAGAGACATAATGTACCACAATTACCTAGCTCTGGGAAGGCACCCCAAAATGTTAATTCCTTCCCCACTCCTGTTTTATCTTCCAGATTGTATCAGTAGGTTTTAGCCCTGGCTTAGCCAACACCATTGGACAACTCATGTTGACAGTCAAGGCATTCTGTTCATTCAGTAGAATCTCAGCACCTAATGCAGTCACATGCACTGCTGCGAACTGGAGATGCAAAGGTGACTATTACCAAGGTCCAGGTCCTGTCTGCACTGAGCTTAAGATCCAGTGGGGAGGCAGACCAATAAAAGCATCATGGCTGCTAGACATAAGGTACATCTCTTAGACATCTAGTTTGCAAGGATTGTGACCCCGTTTTTAAGTGGTCTAATCAAAAGGGAGTATTTTGGATAAATATGGCTAAGGAGTTTTTGGAGAACTGGTCAGAAGTGGGTTGATAAGAGCAGTGTATGACCAAGACATGATGCCATCCCCCTGTCCTTCCTCTGTCATAATAGTTCAGGGTTAGCTTAGTGCTCCTAGAATCTCAGACCAGATCTCTTGCCTGGAACAGAAAGAAGATAGCTGGGTCTACATTAAGCTTAGAGTAAAAATTTCTCTCCCTCAAAGCTAGAAGTGACTCTCACTGTTCAAATTTGGTTCCTTCTCCTGAACCAATGACAGAATCTGGAAGGTTATTGGCCAATTACTTCAGGAACTTCCCGAAGCTGTGAATGGAACCAATCTCAACAAAACCAGACACAGCGAAAAGCAGGCTATTCCAGAGACAGCAACTGTAGAGCCCTGGCTTTGTCCAGGCACTTATGACCCATTGAGGTATGTTCATTCTTTCTCAACAATCTTCAGGGCAGGTATGATCAGCGTGCAACTAATAGAACTTCACCATAGGCCTCACCCAATGCCAGGTCTTTTCAGGAAAGGGGAAACCTTCTTTGTTTCTAATTCCTAATTTCCAGCAAGCCTGTGCTTAAAAATTATATAACCACTCAGAATGCATTCAGTAAATATATAATAACATATGCATGTGTTTATTGTCTAGCTCTTTAGGAAATAATCACACTGATTATTTATTGTGAAATAAAAGAAGTCCTTATTAAATAACCCATATAAAAGAATTCGAGTTTAACAATGCATATGTAGAAAATGAAAGATTAATGGTAGTTGTATTTTGGAAGAGAGTTTATTACAGGACTTTTCCCCCCTTTTCCTTTGTTTGCTTAAAAATAAGCATACACTAGTTCTGTAATAAATTCATGAGGCAATTTTAAATAGTTTCATATGAGTTACAAAAGCAATAATAATAGTAATAATAAATTCAAAGCACAAGCAATATAACAGAAGGCAGTCTGGCCACACTCTAGAAAATTCTATTCTTCTCCAATAGAAAGAACAACCCTACTAATGAATTAGTTTGTATCTGTCCAAAAATATCTATATGGGGGTATACATATAGATTTTTATACATACATACTGATATAATATCATGTAAACCCATATGTTATATGAATATAAACATACATACGTACACATATAGGTTTATGCTAAAATAAATTCTCTGTTATACCCATCTTTCATGTATAAAGATCTGCCTCATTGTCTCAAGTGTTACATGCTACTCCAGGGTAAGGACATACTAAAATTGATTCATCTGGACTATTGTGGGTGGATATTTATTTGAACAATATCCTGCAAGCATCACAACAATTGTCCTAATCAAAGCAAATGTGGTTGCTTGCAAGAGACTCTCAGAATCAGACCTGGTATCTTTTGATGGTCCTTCCTTAAGGAGTGGGTAGGGAGGACCATTGGACCCTCATCTGAGATTACAGACACTCAAGACTGAACGTTCTTGCCAACTGTATATAAGTCTGCCCCAACTGTACATAGCCCTGCAGTCTCAGGAGATTCTGGAGTACATAGCCGTGGAAGATGATTTCATCTATGCAAATATGGATAAGTCATCATCTTTGACAGGGTGAGACCTTTCAGTGGTGTGACACCTCTGGGGATACTCACATTCCTGTAAGCAATGCTCACCCATGCTCTGTAAATAACCTCAATAAACTCATTGGGTTCCAAAGCTGGGCTTTGGTGACATCATATTTTGTTTTGTCAGTGGTGCCCTATAAGGTGGGGGAGACATTTGTCTATATTTCCCCAAGGACAGAGTTCCCATGACAATCTTTGTTTCCAGCTCTTTATTAAAACCAGCCCCATGATGAAGACAAACATAGATAGGATTATACACTTTTGTGTTAGGGTGATTTAAAATTAATTACTGTGAATTACTAGGACTGCTGGGTGGGAAGAGCATATTTTGAAAACTATGATAAACACTGTCCACATGCCTCCTGAGAGGCAAGTCCAGTTTCTAGTCTAGCAGTGAGCAGTCTATGCTTGCTTCGTCACATTCTCATTAACCCTAGAGATTGGAAGCTTAATTTTGATTAATGGGTAGGCACATAGTATTTTACTTCCTGGATAAACTTAGGAAAATATTATTTAGTGGTTATTTTGGGTTTGTTGAGCATTATCTTATAAACTTGTAAAAATTTCAAATACATTTTAATTTGAATTAAAATTTCAAGTACATTTTCAAAATATTCATCACTGGCAGCCTTTATACAGATTATCAATTCATATCTTTGGCTTAAATGCACAGTCATATGAACTAATTTTCAGTTGATTAATCAAGGAACAGAACTAGTAGCATCTTATAGGTTTTCAAAAAAACCAAATACAGATACGAATAGACTATGTGGTGACTCAAAGTACACCCATAAGCTGGTTTTTGGAATGCACCCTTGCCCTCATTGAGGGCTGATAGATGAAGAAGGATAAGAATGGGATAATACATGGTTAGTTTGGGGGAATTTTTAACAACATCTGTGAAAGCATCCCTTTGCTCACATATAACCTCATGCAAGAACTCCAGAGGAGCTGTTTCTTATTCAGTGCACGGGGCAGCTCAGCAGGGAGGAGGGACATGGGAATTTGCACAGAAGAAAGAGAATAAATCACAGAGCAAACAAGAATAGTATGTTGGTGGTGAATGCAAGCAAATGAGGAAGGATGGATCCATCCCTAGAGGTGGCTCAAGGAGGGCACATGAGCCAAATACACCCGGGGCAGGATTCCCCTTCCTTAGAGGGTGGCTCTGTTCCACATGAAGGATATACACATAGATTTATGAATCATACACAGATCTCCACAGTGCTTTCATGTCTGTCCTCTCTCTGCTCATGTTGTCAGGGGGTCTAAAGACGTGAAGCTGCTGAGCATCATGGGGAATCTAACGAACCATTCACGAAGACACCGTGGCTATCTTTATGGCTCACAGTGGTCAGGTACCAGCAAGGACTAGATGGGACCTTCCACGGATGTTGTGTATCTCTATGAGATAGGTACTATCACCTCTCATGATCTGAATGGTTATGTCCCTGCAAAAATTCATGTTAAAATTCTAGCCCCAAAGTGGTAGTAATTGGGGTTGGGTGTTTGGGAGATGATTAAATTTTGGGGACAGTACCTTTTGCAATAGGTTCAATGTCTTTAAAGAGCAGCCTGAGAAACCATACTTCTCAAACCATACAAAGGCACAAGAAATAACTGTCTGTGATTGATAAGCCCTAACAAGACACAGACTCAGACTTGATTTAAGTAATTTCCAGCCTCAAAACTTTGAGAAATAAAATTCAGTTGTTTCAAAGCTACTGGGAGTGTGAGATTTTGTTATAGCAGCCTAAACAGATTAATACATGCCTTGCTTTGCAGAGGTTAAATCTGAGGTCACACAGAGTTTGTCGTGGATAGCTTCTATCATTACCTTCAAAGATTCCAATCTCCTGGTGTCCTGGGCCCATGTGATCCCCTTTCCATCATGTGGGCTAGATTTGGTGATGTGCTTCCAAGGAAAGGAACATAGCAGAATGGTGGCATGGCACTTACCAGGTTAGGTTAGTTAAATGTGTAGCTTCTGGTTTCTACTCAGGGAGATAAAGAATTATGGTGATAACTGCAGAACACTGTATGCCTAAAGTCATTGATTTACACACTAAATGATTGAAATGATAATGTATATGTATCTGAGAATGGTCATTGTGACTGACTAGATCTTTAGAGTGTAAGCAATGTCAACTAAGAAGGCTCTGGGATCATTATATTGGATACTTCCAATATCATTTAGTTTTATTTACTCATTATCTTTTGGTGAAGTCCATTTGTCAGTGAACAACTCATTTTAGCTATTGTTTCTGTATCACATTCTGCCTTGTGCTGCCCTCTGACCATTCTCCAGGCTGTCTAAAACCCTCTCCAATTGAGAGCTCCGAGGAGCCTCTCCATCTCCCTACCCACTCAACTTTATGTTCTCTCTTAAAAACAAAACAAAAAACAAAATAAAGAATGAAAATAAAAAACCCATAAAATTGTTACCACAAAAATACAAAAATAAAACAAAATCCCTTCCCCACCACATAAAAACATGGAGTCTGTTTTGTGTTAGCTAACCTGGGTCTGGGGCTGCTCTGGAGTGTGGTTGATATAGCCAGTCACACTCCATTGGAGAAAACTGATTTTTCTTTTCCAAGCAGGTATCAATTTCAAATGGCTTCTTGGTTAGGGATGGAATTTTATGCCTGCTTCTTCTCAGTGCTGAGATTTCATTTGTTTTGAACCTATATGAGTCATGTGCATGTTGCCACACTCTCTGTGAGTTCATATGTATATCAGTCACACTGTATATGTAAGACCCTGTTTCCTTAGGATCCCCTATCACATCTAACTTTTTTCCTTTTTTTAACATAGATCTCTGAGGATTGAGGAAGGGTATTGATAAAGATGCCCCAATTAGGATGAGTGCTCACAAAGCCTCTCACTTTCTGACATTGTCTAGTTGTGGGTCTCTGTGTTCATTACCATCTACTGCAAGAAGATCTACTTCTCAGATGAGGGTCGAGCAATGCACTGATCTATGAGTATCAATAGGCCCTTAGTAGTTATTTTACTGCTATGTTCTTTTTTGCAGAATGGCAGTAGGAGGGTTTTCCCTAGGACTCATGACTTATCTGCTCAGTTTCTATGCCACTTTAGCAGTGTTAGGTATGGGCTCCATCTCATGGACTGGGTCTTAAATCCAACCAGAAAGTGGTTGGTTACTTCTGTAACATCTGTGCCACTATTGCAGTGGTTTATCTTGCAGGTAGGTCACCATTGTAGATAGCAGAGTTTGTAACTGGGTAATATTGATGGTTACTTTTCACTTTTAGTATACCTTCCAATACCATGAACACTAGTCAGTAGAGGTGCCTTTGTAGTTGTGAGCCACCTCAATTTCTCCATGTTTGATAATATAAGTGGTGTCTTCAAGAAATAGGGCCTTACTATAAAGTTGTGCAATGTAACCAATAGCCTTGGCAAAGCCTGTGATGTTTGGAGTGCCCTATGAGACCCCTTTGGCCAATGATTTAATAATATGCAACCCATTCCTGGAATTGAGATTCTAGTTGGTGTCATAAGATATCTAGTTGGGGGCATTGTCTTCCCCATTACATGATCACTCCTTTCATATATGTATACATTTTGGAAAGCTTCTATAATAGTAGGTTTCCATATCCCTTTTCTCTTCCCCAATTCCCTCTTTTACCCTGCTTTCTCATTCTCTTCTCCATTTAATCATTGTATTCTAGTTTCCCCTTTATCTCCTTATAATACTATATTCTATTTCCCTTTCCTTAAGACAGCCTTTCCTCCACCCTGGTCTTTTACTAGCTGCCTAATCTCTATGGCTATGGTTACTTGAATTGGACATTCTGAACAGGACACAAAAAGCACAGATTTTCAGACCAACACTTAACAAATGGAACCTCATGAAACTAAAAATCTTATGTATATCAAATGACATGATTATTTGAGCAAAGCAGCAGTCTATAGAATGGGAAAAAAATCTTTAAATCAATTATATAGGGGTTAGCATCTAGAATATATAAAGAACTAAATCAAACAAGAAAATAAAAAGAACTGAACATCAAGAAAACAACTCAACTAAAATTGGGATACGTAACTACAGAAAGTTCTCAAAAGATGAAACACAAATGGTTGAGAAATACTTTTAAAATGTTCACCATTCTTAGCCAGCATGAGGAAATGCTTATTAAAACCACTTTGAGGGTTCATTTTACCCCAGTCAGAATGGCCTAGATCAAAAAAACAAATGACAGCACATGCTAGTGAGGACATGGGGAAAGGAGAATACTGATTCATTGCTGGTGGGATTGCAAATAGGTACAACCTCTACAGAAATTAGTCTGGAGGCTCCCCCAAAATTTGAAAATCAATCTACCTCAAGATCCTGATTTATGGAGTCTGGACACACCTCACCCCTGTCTACACTCTGCCCTCTGTCCTGCGGCAGGCGCCCGAGCCTTAGGTGAGTCTGGGCGCTGCTCTGCCCCTCCAACTCCCCCATCAACCCCTGCTCGATTCTCCTGAGCTCACCCGGACAAGAGTGGACCTGCCCAGACAGGGAAGGCCCACCCTGAGTCCAAAAACACCCCATCCTTATCCACCCACTGCCCTCTGCCATTCAGCTGTTGCCAGAGGCTGATCCCTCCACCTGCCACCTGAGAGAGGGAGAGACCCCACCTGCGCTCACTGGAAGAAGGGATGGGAAGAAGACAGAGTAAGAACACACTCAACAACAGAAAACCAATATGACAACACCAGAATCTAGGGACTCCACACCAGCAAGATCTGAAAAGCCCAATACAGAGGATGAAGGAAAAAATTACATGAACTGGAGGAAAAAACAAACCAAAAAATTCAAGAAGTAAACAAATCTTTTAAAGAATCTAAAGAAAGCCAAGAAAAAACAACAAAACAAGTGAAGGAAGCACTTGAAACAGTTCAAGGCATGAAAGATGAAATACACACAATAAAGAAAACACAGAATGAGGGGATGCTGGAAATAGAAAGGCTGGATAAATGATCAGGAACTAAAGATGTAAGTATAACCAATAGAATTCAAGAGATGGAAGAGAGATTCTCAGTTGTTGAAGACTAGCTAGAGGATATACAGTCATCGACCAAAGAAAATCTCAAGTCCAACAACTCCTTAGCACAAAATATTCAGGAAATATGGGACACCATGCAAAGGCTAAACCTAAGAATAATAGGCATAGAAGAAGGTGAAGAAATACAGCTCAAAGGTACAGAAAACATATTCAACAAAATCATAGAAGAAAACTTCCCCAACCTATAGAAGGAATGCCTATGAAAGTACAAGAAGCTTACAGATCACCAAACAGACTGGACCACAAAAAGAAGTCCCCTTGACACATAATAATCAAAACACCAAACCCACAGAATAAAGAGACAATATTAAGAGCAGCAAAGGGAAAAGGCCAAGTAACATTTAAAGGCAGACCTATCAGAATCACTCCCAACTTCTCAATGGAAACTTTGAAAGCCTGTAGGTCCTGGATAGATATCTTACAAACACTAAGGGAGCATGGATGCCAACCCAGACTACTGTACCCAGCAAAACTTTCAATAACTATAGAGGGAGAAAACAAGATATTCCAAGTCAAAACCAGACTTAAACAATACATATCCACAAATCCAGCATTACAGAAAGTTCTGGAAGGAAAACTCCAACCCAACAAAGATTACTACACTCCCAAAATCATAGGCAATAGATAATCCAATTTTACCAAGCATGAAAAGAAACAGGAGGGAGAAATACACACACAGTGACAGCACCAACAATAAATCCAAAACAAACAAGAAGCAACAATCAATGGATGTTAATATCCCTCAATGTCAATGGTCTTAACCTGCCCATAAACAGATACAAATGGATACAAAGACAGAATCCATCCTTCTGCTGTATACAAGAAACACACCTCAACTTCAAAGATAGGCCTTACCTCAGAGTAAAGGGTTGGGAAAAGATTTTCCAATCAAATGGGCCCAAGAAACAAGCCGGGGTAGCAATCCTAATATTTAACAAATTAGACTTCAAACTAAGATCAATTAAAAGAGATGAAGGGCATTTCATACTCATCACAGGAATAGTCCATCAAGATGAAGTCTCAATCCTGAACATCTATGTCCCAAATACGAAGGCACCCACATTTGCAAAAGAAGCATTACTAAATCTCAAACCACACATAAAACTACACACACTTATAGTAGGAGACTTCAACACCCCCCTTACACCACTAGACAGGACCACCATACAGAAACTTAACAAAGAAACAAAGGATCTAACAGAAGTTATGACCCAACTGGGTTTAACAGATATCTATAGAACATCCCATCCAAACACAAAAGAATATACCTTCTTCTTAGCGCCACATGGAACCTTCTCTAAAATTGACCACATAGTTGGCAATAAAGCAACCCTTCATAGATACAAAAGAATTGAAATAACCCCTGTATCTTATCAGATCACCATGACTTAAAGCTAGAATTCAACAGCAATACAAATTGAAGAACACCTACAAACTCTTGGAAATTATATAACACCCAATTGCACCATTCCTGGGTTGAGGAAGAAATAAAAAAGAAATTAAAGACATCCTAGAATTTAATGAAAATGTAGACACAACATACCCAAACTTATGGGACACCCTGAGAGCAGTGCTAAGAGGAAAGTTCATAGCATTAAGTGCCCACATGAAGAAACTGGAGAAAAGTCACACTAGAGAATTGACAGAACAACTGAAAGCTTTAGAGCAAAAAGAAGCAAACTCACCATGGAGGAGTAGATGCCAGGAAATGATCAAACTGAGGGCTGAAATCAATAAAGTATTGATAATCTAGGCAATGGTGGAGAGGATAACATAAATTCCCTTCCCCTATAATGAGATGGATGACTACTTTTTATGCCATCCTAGAGCCCTCATCCAGTAGCTGATGAAAGCAGAGGCAGATACTCACAGATATACACTGAACTGAACTCTGGAACTTAGTTGCAGAGAGGGAGGAATAAAGAGCAAAGGGGTCGGTACCAGGCTGGTGAAACCCACAGAAACAGCTGGCCTGTACAAGGGGGAGCACATGGACCCCAGACTGCTATCTAGGAGGCCAGTACAGGACTGACCCAGACTCCTGAACATGGATGTCAATGAGGAGGCCTCTGCATTCTAGGGGGCCCCTGATAGTGGATTAGTATTTTTCCCTGGTGTAAGAAGGGACTTTGAGAGCCCATCCCACTTGAAGGGATGCACTCTTGGCCTGGACACATGTGGGAGGGCCTAGCCCTGGCCCAGGATGATGTGGTGGACTTTGGGGAGCCCCCTTCAAGGGCCCTACCCTGCCTGGGGAGTGGAGGGTGGAGGGGGTGAGGGATAGGTAGGGGGAGGGGGAAGGGTGATGGAGAGGGGAGGGGATGGAGAGGGAAAAGGGATTGACATGTGAAACAAGCTTGTTTTAATTTGAACTATTAAAAAAATACAAAAAAGATCCTGCTTTACTATTTTTGAGTACATACACAAAGTACTCTGTATCTTATCACAGAGATACTTACTCATCCATGTTCATTTCAGCCTTAACATCCAGAAATTGGAACAGATAATGAAAATATGTCACACTGAACAATGGACTCTTAATCAGATGTTAAGAAAAATGAAATTATGAAATTTGTGGGTGAGTGGATATATCTAGAAACAATCATCCAGAGACAACACAGACCCCAAAAGACAAATATTTCAAGATTTTTCTTATATGTGGATGTTAGCTTTTAAGCTTTCAATATGTGTATTTCAAGTCACTTTAAATGGATACAAATTTGAACTATCAGAGCCTTGACTGATGTGGCTATGAGATAGAAAAGTAGAAATATAGAAACCCACAAATGAAAGGATGGACAGGAGGGGCTAGTAATGAAAATACAGCATCTAACCCATGGTCCAGCCTAAAGCCAGATGTGGCAGATAGGCAGCTTGAATAGAACAACATTTTGCCAGTCTTCATTTCCCAATGATTTAAGCAAGTAGTGACTGATGTTTAGAACAGACTGAATTCCCTCATTAGAGAAATCAATGCATCTTCCACAAAGCAATAGGCATGTGGAATTTTTCAATTATTCAAACAGGACAGGCTAATTAAGTCACTTTAGAGAATCAAACAAATTAAATGCATATAAGCCAAAACCAGTGTGGAGACAATCTTATTTAGACTGTGCAACAGGATTTGTCCAGGTGGTAGACAGTTTAGGCTCTGTGGGTCTTTGGCCTCAGTCTAACCATTGGTCTAAGTGTTAGAGCAGCAACCTACACACAAATGGCTACACTCCAATAAGTTTATTTACAAGGAAACACAATGAGCCAAATCTGGTCCAAGGACCAGTGTTCTGACCTCTGGTTTACATCAGTCATGTTAAGTGGAAACTCTACCCTTCCCCAACCTCAGCCTGTGGAGCATAGCATCTTACCAAAGATTTAGTTCTCAAGTCAGCCAAACAACAGAATTCCCTCTCAGGCTTCAGAATTGCCTGTGGGAACAGCCACCTGCTGTGGGAAAAGCATAGTGAGACTCCCACACTGAGTGCCTCCTAAGTGATTGGCTTGCTGACAGCAAGAACTCACATTGCTGAAATCCTCCCCCATGCCAGCAGGTTCTTATAACTGTGATTCATATGCTATAGAAGTCAGTGTTTACAACAACCCTGAATAATGCATAGGCTCCTATTAAACCATCTTTCTTTAAATCTTCTGGACCTTCAGCATTGTCCTAGGTTAGGCAGGCCTATCATAATGGTGCTCTCTCTCTCTCTCTCTCTCTCTCATATATATATATATATATATATATATATATATATGTGTATTCATATATGTGTATATATACATAGAGATAGATATACAGATGGATATAGATACATGGTACAATACACACATACACATTCACTGAATATATTATTCCCTGAAATAATGCAATGCATGGGAGTACTTTGCTTGCAATGTAAAATTATAATTGTCACTGCTGTAAATGATAGCAGAGCATCCTATCATGCCATCACTGGTCCTTTGCTTACTGTGCAACTTACTTATAAATCAATTCCCTTTCTTCCTCCCCATCATTGGCTAGGACACTGTCACATTCACTTGCAGACTCTAACAGAAAGCCTGGGATTGAACAGCAGCCAAGACAGTGCACAGAGACTTATTTTCAAAGGGGATGCAGGATCCTGAGGGTGAACCACAGCACCCTAGTTTGGGAACCACTACTAAAGACACTGGGTCTCTTAACCCTTGTATTTCTGCAGTGACTTCTGGCCTCCCCCAAAGTTCTGCAGTATTTGTTGTTTTCACTGCTCAGTACCTTTAGTCCTTTTGAGTATGTGTCTTTCCAATTTCGTTGATCACAGGATCTTTGATGCCAGAAGGCAGGAACTGTTCACTGGAGGCTCAGGTCTAAA
Source organism: Cricetulus griseus (assembly GCF_003668045.3). Taxonomy (NCBI): domain Eukaryota; kingdom Metazoa; phylum Chordata; class Mammalia; order Rodentia; family Cricetidae; genus Cricetulus; species Cricetulus griseus. The sequence goes on from NC_048598.1 coordinate 120,862,248, forward strand.
CATGAGTTACAACAGTCACAGTCACTCATCTTCTCTGAGCCTCAGTTTATCTGTTTGCAAACTATGGAGATTTAACTCCAACATCCTGTCTGCCTATGTTCACTATTACTGTGAGCTAAAAGAAGGAAAGAAACCAAAGCAAAGTATTCACACTCAGGTTTATGTAGAGGCAAATATCACACCAATAAGAGCCCTATGAATACACATACTTAATGAGAAATTCCAAAGCAATGGAGTATTACAACTAACATGGATCCCAGAGGTCACTTGGTCTATTGACCTTATTTTGTCTGTCAGTTTATTGGATATCCATACAAGGTTTGTACCTTATTCTTATGGACACAGACTATAGGGGAGGGAACTGGGATACTTCAACAAAAAATATAAGGAAATGAAAAATACCTATTTACTATATGATCTATGCTAATTTGGTGCATCTGTGGAAATCCAACCCAGACCTGGGGAATCAGTGGTGGCCTCTGAGAGGATGTTACCCACCAGTGAGTCCTGAAGGACCTCACAGCTATAAAGACAGTGAGGCATCGTGTAGCATGTGACCCTCTAGGGAGATGCAATGCCATCCCATGGGCTGGAACTTTCTCTCTGGATAAAACAATGGAGAGTAAGCTGAACATCCAACATTCACTTCTCTGCTCCCTGACAGTAAACTCAACATGACAACTACTCCATGCTCCTGTGGCCACAGCTCTTCTTGATCCCCCGCCAGGAGCATTCTTGGAACTGGGAAGTGGAAAAGAATGCCCTGATCATTTCTTCCAAATCCACAATTCTTCACTGCTCCAACAAAAGTCCAGAATGTACCTCATACATTAAAGCAACTTAGATCTATGGGGGTCTTAATAAATTTCTAGAACACTGGCCACACAGCTTCAGGTCGTTCCGCAGCATTTTCCACTCACTGCTGCATCAGCCTTTTATAGCAGACAGGCAGTTTTCAGGAAAACAAAAGAGTAGGCAAAGAGAAGCAGAATGCAAACCATAGTTCCAAAGTGGAAAATGAAATTCTGGTGTTCACCTGACAGGCTCATGGACAACAAATGCCACATGTCTGAAGAACCAAGTTGCCATGGCATCTCTACAAAAGCCACTCCTGAGAATTGTAGCCCCATGCTACACACAGCTCCCTTTTCCTCTGACTAAACAAGAACCCCGAAGAGCTATAGAAAAATAAAAACCTGATATTGAGGCTAACTCCTCAGAGTTGTTTGACTAGGACAAGTGGGTGCCTTCACTGCATAGACTCTGAGTAGCCCCTCCAAATTGAAACTCAGCAACTCAGGATGGCTCAGCTCCTCTCCTCCTACACCATGGGGGGCGGGCTAGAGCAGTATTCAGCCAGTGCCTAATTACCAGCTAACTAATTACTGAGGAGGGGAGCTCCCAGGTCCCTGCTGATTCTTAATAATTAATACATAAACTAGTTAGTGTGACAACTCTTCTCCATCTCTCAGCAAAACTCTACTGTGAACTCTATCCCCCAGTGACAAGATAGAGGCCCCAAAGTTGTCTGCAATTCTTCCTCTCAGCAACCCTTTCCACAATCACTGACCACATGTTACCATATCTATTGCCCAGTGTCTCTCAGGTCCATCTCCTTGAGAGAGTTTGGCCCTTGAACATCGCCTGAAGGCCCATATATGAAAGACTTGGTATGTTGGGAGGTGGTACTGTTGGGAGGTGGCTGAACCTGTGGGAAGTAAAGCCTTGTAGAAGGTCCTTGGGTTATTTAGGACATGCCTCTGAAGGATATTTGAGGATCCCAGCCTACCCAATCTTCCTCTTTTGTCTCTTGCCCATAAGGGGAATAGTTTAAGTTTACTAAATATGCTTTCCACTTGTGATGTGTGCGACCTCAAAACATCTCACTGTTCAACTGTGAGATGAGTTCAGCCTTTCTCTTATTGAGTTAATTGCCTCGAGTATCTTTTTACAGTAAATGAGAGCTGACAAAGACTTCTCCCTTTGAATCTGTTTCTCCTGTAGTTCAGGTGCTCTCCAGAGTAGACTTCAACTACTAGAGTGGTCTTCCTCCATGGGATCTTCCTTGTTACCTTTCCTTCTTCCAATCCATTCTCCTCCTTTCTGTTCCCTGAGATACCTATTTTTAAAAGATTTCATCCTTCTGCCTATAATATAGAATTGACAGTTGTGTATGTTGCTGATGGTTTCTTTCTTGTCCCACCAGGTCCTGCTGCTTTAGCCCCAAATGAACACATACACACTACATTAATTATAAAATCATCGGCCAATGACTAGGGTTTCTTACTGGCTAGCTCTGTCTTAATTATTAACCCATTTCTGTTAATCTATGTCTTTCCACATGGTCTTGGCTTAGTGGAGAATGTCCGGACATTCTACTTCTTTGTCGACTACATGGTGACTGTTTTGATGGGCTCTCTCTGCCTACCTTTCCCAGAATTCTCCTCATTTCCTAGTCCCTCCTATCTTCCTGCCTCATTGGCCAGACAGTGTTTTATTCATCAACCAATGAGAGAAACATATATACAGAAGGACATGCCCCATCAGTGTTTGTGGCCTTCAGTGCCATTCTGCCTGGTATTTAATTTATCCTTAAGTCAACCACATAAGTTTGGCCCCCAAGTGAGAAGGCACCTTTTTGTGGTCCTAAACACCACACTGATGAGGCTAACAAAGGGATAATTGCATTGCCTATCATATAAAAAGCCTGTTTAAGAAAAAAAAAAACCCTAGTTACCCTCCCACATATGTACACACATTTTCTTACCTGCCTTGTTGACGGTTTCTCTCCCCACCTCCACTGTTTCCTCCACCTCTTCCTTTTGCCTCACTTTCCTCACTGTTTCTTCTGGGACTCCCTTCTGTATTCTTCTTTTGCTCTCCTTGGAGGACAATAGCCTGTGCCCCATTTTCTTCTTTCTTTACCCATGTCCTCAGAGATCTTATCTAGTCCAACTTCAAAGACCTCTTGGACACTGAAGGCATAGTAATTTGTATCTATGGCATTGTCACATCCTTAAGCCTCAGGCATAAATACCCATTTACCAATCTTCATCAACAGACACCTCAAATCCAGGAAAGACAGCAGTCAACTGTTTACTCTTAACCACCAATCCTCCAACCCAACTCTTCTTTCTGGCTGTACTCACTTATTATTGACAGATACCTCACTAAACAGACCATCATCCATAGAACTAATAAAACACTAAACCTAACTGACCTCATAAAGGTCATTGACCATCCTAGTTAAAACTATAATTCTTCCCTTCTTCATATTTCTCACTGGATGTGTTTATTAGTCTCCACTACAGCCTATTTCATTTTTAGGAAGCAGATAATGTGCCCCTTGAATAAAAGTTCAATTAAGATATTTTAAGGTTTATTTATTATACTTATGTATATGTGTGCATACCTGCGTAGGTTTATGTGTATTATGTGCATTCAGGAGCCATGGAGACCAGAAAAGGAAATTGAATCCTTTGAAACCGGGGTTATAGGCAATTATGAAATTCTTTGTGGGTGCTGGGAATTGAATCTGGGTCTTCTGCAAGAATAAGTAATCACTCTTTCCCAGGGAGCCATCTCTCCAGCACCCATAATTTAAAATGACTTAGAAAAAAATCATCCACATTCAAGGTTCTGACTTGACAACCACTCCTCAAAGAGCATGTTGGTGTTCTTTACAGCAGTGTAGGATCAACTGATCTACTTCTCTCTTAGGTGAGTGGAGGCACTAGGTCTTCAAGAGGCTACAGGATCTCCCATATCTGTGCAATTGCTATGGAGGGTGTTGAAGATTTGAGTCCAAAACTTTTGACTTTGGATCTTAGGGCCCAAGACATTTGCTCCACTAACCAGCCTCATCCTCTCACATACCAAAGTAGATGTCACTCTCTGATGCTCGCAAGAAGCAGATGGAGCCCAAGAAACTCCACAACATAAACAAAGCCCATCTACCCTCTTGAGCCATGTTGTAGGTGTGTTGCTAGGATATAGATGCACTTCACGGAGCAGGTGAGGTAGAGCCACAGTTTTCAGAACTGCCCTGTGGTATATCACCAAGCATGTGTCTGCAAGTGCTCCCAGTAGAAGGAAGTGGGCTAGCATAGAAGGCTTAGATGAATTGAGTTTGACCTGGAATCTGTATCTGGGAGAGGAGCAAGCCTCTGCTGAGTATCCACACCCTTTTTTTTTCTCACCACACAACAACTTCAGTCTAATTGGCCAACTCTGAGTGAGATGGGGTGACCTACTTTTGTCTGGGCTAACAAACACATTCCAGAAGACTGACACCTTTTATTGGGGACACTTTGACCTGATTCTCACCCCCTTGCTCTGCCTGCCAAGAGAAAGGGTCACTGCAGGCCTTAGTGCCGACCTGTTTTTATTTTGTCTAAATTGTGTTTCTATTTTCCTGCAAAAATAGCAAGCTTGCCCAAGTGCTTAGCTACTATGGCAATAAGTGTGATTTAAATAGATGCTAAACACATGTATCCCAGCTCCCATGAGTCAGTGGAAGCTGTTGGAGGATCTGACTGCATAAATGTATAGGAACTATGCCTGTCTCTGGGACAGCAGAGCTTTAGAGCCCCTGAGAAGACTGTGTTCAGATACAGAGAGGCATCTGAGCACACACATACAAGTGTGAGGTCACTTTCTCCCCAGATGGAATGTGTCAGAAAAATGTCTCAAAAAATAAAGAATGAACAGGAAAGCTATCAAAAGACTTAAAGGGCTTGGCTGTCACTAAAGTACTCATGGGTAATGCTTCAAGACTTAAGCAGGGCCGTGTTTCAATAAAACTTTATTTATACTGAAAGAACAATAACAAACAGTGTGCTTGGATGCTGATGTAGACAGGATGTTTATGATTTTGTTCTTCAACTGGACTTGCAGTATGTCACAGTGACGTCAGCAAGAGTACTATTACAGGGATGAATGGACTTCCATCTGGTCCTTCAACAAACATATACTGAGCACTACTGTGTGCTAAGCCCTTCTGAACCAGGGGGTGGAAGGGTCAAGGCTCCTTATCCACCTGGAGCTGAATACGTAATCAAATACATTTTACTTCTTAGCACTAAATTGCCTAGATAAGATGAATAAGAAAGATAGTGTTTGTAATAATCATAAAAGGCAGACTGGGTGATCAAAGAGGGCCCCTCAAAGATGGAGTTGCCTTAACATTGGCCTGATGAGATCGATCCGCAATCTGTAATGCTAAAGTTTCTTTATTCAGATGAACACCAGCCCAAATGCAAGCCAGAGCGTGCCAGGGGCAGCAGGGCCGCCAGGCCAGAGAGAGGGGCCAGAAAGAGGGGTATTCACATGTGCGGTCCCTTAAGAACCTTTCCGCATCACCTTAGACTTCCCCTCACCACGCCCTCATGGGCGTGTCCCGGCACACCTGTCCGGGCTACTAGGAGGCGGGGCTACAGTGTCTCTCTACATTGGCCTAATGTGGGAAAGTTTGTCCCACAAGGTACAAGCCTAGGCAGACTCACCAGCAAAGACAAGAGGCCACTGAGGTGGGAAATCTCTGAATTATAGAGAAAAGAAAGGGCAGGGAGTGAGAGATATGGGCAGGGATTAAAGCAAGAGGGGCGCTCTAAAGCCCTGGGTCTGTTGTGAAAAGACACTGGAGAGACGCGTATAGATCAGGGAGTGGTACTGTTTATGTTTCTAAAGCTAAGCTTAAAACATTGAGAGTGGACTTAGTGGGGGAGAGACAGGAATGGGATAAGGAGACAGGTGGGGTGGGATGGTCTGGGGTGAGCTGAGGGAAACAGGAATGACCAGGACAAGGGTTCATGTACAGCTGCGGGCCTGTGTGGGCTGAAAAGAAAAAATGTCTCATTAGTTCTTCAGATACTATGAACAGGGGATAGTCATTACTCCGGCAGTTCACACACACCAGTGAGCAGAACTGTCAAAGACCTTGACCCATGTAGAAGAAACAAGTAATAAAATGTAAAACAAACAACTGCAAAGTACAATAAGCAAATTGCAGTGCATAATCTAGCTCGAATGACTCACATCATGTATTAATTAACCAGAAAAGAGCCTATAGCCTTCATGGTGTGTGTAGCTATTTCATAGTTCAGGCTGGCTTTAAACTCAAGATCCTCATGGCTCCACTTATTTGGTTCTGGGATTTGGGGATATGCTCCCACTCTTTTATATTTTGGATCTTCTCTGTAATATCCTCTTTACCCTTGTGGCATTCCCCTCTGTTTCCAGACTTAGTGAACCATTCACGTTCTATCAACCACACTGCCCGTACTATATTATAAATTGATGGACTATTTATGTTCCAAATAAGAACTGAGCATCCAGCCCTGGGGTTGGAAATTAATAATTGTTCTCCATGAAGGAATGATTAAAAAAAACACCACAGAGCCAGACAGATATAAAAACCTACCTGCAATTTTGCCTGTGTGATTATGATAATTTATATATCTACAGTATAAGTATCAGGTCAGACCTGAGTCTATTAATCACACAAATTACACAAGGGGATCTGCTTGCTCTTGGAGCTACATGTAGGAGAGATGTATGAACACTGTGAATGCAAATGATGGAAGAGCTTGGCATAGACAGAAGCAATTCAGCCAGGTTGGAGCTTTACAATACAATTACCTCTGCTGGGCTTTCTTTGCATGGAATTCTTTATTTCTTGCACTTTTAGCTTGACCTTGTTTGAAGGTGATATAAAGCAATGCTATCCCATCATATCAGAAGATTGCTAAACACGTTATCAATTAGCACCTCTGAGGGCCAGTTAGAATGACATGTTTAAAAAAAGAACCCAGCTCCATGAAGCATACAAGTTTGGCCTGTGGCATACTGGTCAAATGTACTGGGGGAACTTAATGGCTTAAGTGGATTGATGCTAATTCATTCTTGATTTCACTTACATATGGCATGAATAAGATGGGAAAGGTGAGTTTCATTGGTGATAAGTCTAAATGTTTTTCCAAAGTTCATCAGGATATATTTTACAAAGCTTTGTAAGAAAATTTTGTTCAACAACAGAGGGATGCAGTTAAAGAAAGTATGCAGTGGGAATTTTTTAAGCCCCAAAGAAGGAGGAGATGTGGGCTTGGAATGAGGCTCAGAGCGGCAGAGTGTTTACCCAGCATGCTTTGAGCCCTAAATTCAGTCTCCACTGGCCATGGGAAGGATTACAAATGTCTGTAATCCTATCAACTCTGGAAATGGAGGCAAGAACATCAAACATTCAAGGTCATTTCTGGCTACATAACAAGTTCAAAGGCAGCCTGGGCTACATAAGACCTTATCTCAATGAATGAATGAATGAATGAATGAATGAATGAATGAGTCATGTCATTGCAGGAAAATGGATGCAACTGATAATAGCAAGCAAATTAAGCCAGTCTCTGAAAGACAAATATAGTATATTTCCTCTCATTTGTGATTCCCACATCTTATAAAAATGCTTAAAATCATGTATTATATGACTGGAAAGTAGAAGTGAGTCTGGAAAACAAAGAGGAATTATGGGAAGGGGAAGAAAGGAAGGGAGGGGCATGGGGAGAATATACTCAGTGCATAATACACAAAATTTTAAAAATAAATAAATACACTCTCAGTCCCCCCAAATTTCTTTAATCCTAAATAGCCATTAACATGATTTCCCAAAATAGACATTCTACTCTTACATACTGGGCAACGGCATCTGACCTCCCCTGCAAGAGTGTGTGCCTACCTCACTTATCTCTAGCTTCTTGAAAACATTATCTATAATTTACTTTGCCCTAAAAACTCCAGGCCTTCACTCTACATATCTTTCAACAGTTTTCTAGAACATGCTGCACCCCTTCACCCCATTCCCAGAGAATTAAATAGCCACAAAACTATTGGGGCATGCACCCGCCACTAATCTGGCACTGCAAAATCCATAACTGTATGTTTTCTAAAGCAAACAATAAGAACCAAATCCTTAAGGCCCGCTTCCACCATGGAAAGAATAATTTTCATATCTGAATTATGAAAATCCAAACTGACCAAACGATCAAGCACAAAGCAGAAATCTATGTCATTTTCTCTGTGCCCTCTTTTTGGGCAAATCAGTGACTTTGGTGATCTGTGTACCCACATTCATTACAGACGCTCTATTTCATTAGCACTATTGCACATTTGTGTAAAGGACAAACTTTTGCCAACTCTAATTAATTGCAACCCCAGTCACTCTTATATTCTGTTTTGGGCATGCAAAAAAACAAAACAAAACAAAACAAAAACAAACAGGCAAATGTTGTTGGGGGAGAGTAACAACATGAAGCAAAATTTTGCTCTATTAAGCAAAATTTTGCATTACTAGAACTGCCAAAGTCAAAGTTTGTTAGTTAGCTTTCAAGGTTATAAAGAACCTGAGGATTTTTCCCTTGTCATCAAGGTTCAAGAATGAACTCACCAGTGAAATCTCACTGAAGATGTTTCCTCCCATATAGTATACCAGTATGCAACTCAGACACTGCAGGGCTCGGCTGATCAGTCTTGCTATGCCATGTTCCATAGCAGGTAGGTTCCCCAAATCCCCATACCTTGGGGCTCAAATCACAGCAATGCCCATCTGGTTCCTTCTTCAAAGGTAGATACATTAAAGGAACAAGTAATTTGCTCTCCTGTAGAGTTCAGAACAATGCTGAAAAATCAGTATCCTGTCTGTAGCATAGAACCAAGCCCCACACTAAACTAGCCCAAAAATCCCCTTAAAGGCTTTGAACAATATACAACAATTGCAAATGTGAATGAAAATTTCAATTAGTGGGGTCCCACTTATCCCTGTAACATAAGAAGTCACACAGCAAAGAAAATGTTTCTTCCTTTTTTAAATTTTAATTAGAAAGAAAATTATTTTACATGTCAACCCCAGGTCCCTTTCCCTCCCCTCCTCCCCTGTCCCCCTCAACTAACACCCTACCTATCCCATGCCCTTTCTGCTCCCAAGGGAGGGTGAGGCCTTCCATGGTGGGGGTCTTCAAAGTCTGTCTTATTCTTTGGAATAGGGCCTAGGCCAAACCCCTTGTGTCTAGGCTCAGGGAGTGTCCCTCCATGTGGGATGGGCTCCCAAAGTCCATTCCTATGCTAGGGATAAGTACTGATCCACTACAAGAGGTCCCACAGATTTCCAAGGTCTCCTCACTGACACCCACATTCAGGGGGTCTGGATAAGTCCCATGCTGGTTTCCCAGGTATCAGTCTGGGGACCAAGAGCTCTCCCTTGTTCAAGTCAAGAGTGGGAAGTCCCATCTGCCACATCAACTGAGCACGAGTCCTCTAAATGGCTTTTTACAATACAAATTATAATGACTGGGGCAAATCAAGGCAAATGCTTTAATTAAAACATTAAAAAGGTGCTTGGAATCCATTTCCATCTTCCTCCCAGGTTTTCCAGAATTTGGAGAGTATATGAATGCAAGCAGAATTATAACAGAGTCATGTTGATGCTACACAAGATAAATGAAATGGGTTTTCAGTTTTTGAAATTGACAATGAACAGAAATAAAGCTCAAGCAAATAGACCTAGGGGCATTTTGTGGAAAGACTTTCCCATGAGAGCCAGTTGAATGACTGGTAGAAACTGGATATTCCCTAAGGAAGGAAGAAAGGTTATAGATCAAACAGGCAAAGATCAAGTTGCCTTCATTGGTCTTTCCATAACGTTGGGAAAGAGCCATCTATTTCCCATTGTATTCAATTAAACAAACATTTAGTATCTTTCATATTTTCTTATAAACAACACCTGTTCCATAGAGAAGTGCCTTTATCTAGTCCAACTCAAGGTTTCTCAATGATAATAGATAATATTTTGTTTGCTGGGGATATACCTGCCACTTTAGTGTTATACCCTAATTGTATTAGTCTTTGCTACCATTCAAATTAATGGAAATGAAATACACTGGATTTTGGTTTGAATCTTAAATGTTCCTGCAAAGGCCTACATGTAAAGGCTTAGTCTAGGTGATATCTGCTGGTGCTGAGACTTTTGGAGATGGGTCTCCATAAGATGTTTTTAGGTCATTTGGGTTGTGCCTCTTAAGTTCATAAAAGCCTGGCCCCTTCCTATTTCTCTTTTGTTTCTTGGCCATGAGGTAGGCAGTTTCTGCTATCTAGAGCCCAATGGATTTTTCTAATCATGTAACCACACTTCTAAAACATGAGCCAAAACAAACCTTTCTAAATTAACTATCTTTTATTACAGTGAAGGATTTCTGAGTAATACATGCAACTCATGATTCTCCAGCAAGCAAACATCCAGACTTCCTTCTCAAACCCCCAGTGTTTATCTCTAATCAAAAAGTCAGCAGAGATGATTTTCAGGACAAACACTGTACCCCATCCTACGAAGGGCTCCTTCCCTAGCTTCAGGGGCATTATGAGGGCTTCTTAAAACACTAACTGCTCCCCCTCTCCTGAAGTTGTGATCCAGCAGCTGTGGGGAGGGACTCAAGAATGTAAATTTTGATGGGATTTAAAATCCCATAGAATTGCTATGGAAGCAATTCTATGTGTATATCTGTGGTGGTTTGTTAAGAATGCCCCCCCCCCACAGGCTCATAGATTTGAATGCTTGGTCACCAGAGTGGCACTATTTGAAGGGATTAGGCAGAATAGCCTTGTTGGAAGAAGGGTGCTGGGGTGGGCTTTGAGGTTTAAAAATGCCCAGGCCAAGCCCAAGCCCTCCCTCTCTTTGTGTGTGTGTGTGTGTGTGTGTGTGTGTGTGTGTGTGTGTGTGAGAGAGAGAGAGAGAGAGAGAGAGAGAGAGAGAGAGAGAGAGAGAGAGAGAGAAGAGAGAGAGCCTATGAATTAGGATGTCATTCTCAGCTACTTCTCCAAGACCATACATGCTGCCATGCTTCCCACCATGATGATAATGGATGGATTAAACCTCTGAATGTGTAAGCAAGACCCAATTAAATGTTTTTGTTTGTTGTATTTTTTTTTATTTTTATAAGCATTGCAGTCATGGTATTTCTTCATAGCAACAGAATGCTGACCAAGACAGAAGTTGGTACCAGGAGTAAAATATTGCTGTAACAGGCAATATCATGTTGCTTATTGGTAGAATGTGGACTTTGGGACTTTGCATTAGGAAACTGGGTGAACTCATTAAGTGGGAACTCAATGGGTCATCCTAATTAGGAGCATGGAATGTTCTAGGGGCAATTTGAATTGTGGGGACCAGCTCAAGAAGTTTCAGAGGGGAAGAATGTTAGTAAGTGGTTTAGAGACTATTATCTTGGCAGAGAATATGACTATTTTTCATCCTAGTCAGAAAAATCTACCTAAGGCTAAATTAAACACTTTTGGGTTAATAGCATTGGCAGAGGAGATTTCAAGACAGTCTAGTGTTGACTCTGTTGTATGGCTATTAGTGGCCACTTTTATGCAGATCTATCATGAAAAGGAGCAAGCTGAGCAAGGAAAAATACAAAATATACAGTTTAAGGAGCGAAGGAGCATCTAGAAGTGTAATGGAATTAAATCCTGTTCTCAAAAAGATAAAAAGTTAAAAAGATAAAAAGAAAAGCCAGATGCTGAGTAGAATAAAGAGAGTGATGACCTCAGGATAAGACTCCTACCCACCTAAATTTCCCACTTGTGAAAAGGAATTAAAGAAAAGCTTAAGCAGTAAAGAAAACCATGGGCAACAGAAAGTTGATGCACATGTAACTGGATCACATTCCACCCTCAGCAAGCAGAAGAACTGGGCAGTTTTGGCCACATGGTTTTGGATTTAAAGACAAGGACTCAGGAAAGGGGCTGTGCAATCTCCTTCCTCTGCAGGTAAGGAAAGCTGCAAAGGCCAGAAGTATACTAGAGGTATCCCTACATAGAAGCCCAGAGTAAACATTGCATGAAGCTATGATGGTAAAGCCTGGATTTTGGTGGAGAATCCAAGATGTTAGAGATAATAGAGTCATGGGATAACTGCTGAGTAGACCTTCTAACAGGGTGTAGAACCAGCCCAAGAGAGACAAGTGCGTTATAGTCAACAAAGGTGAAAGGAGTTTGAGATCTGAAGAGCTCTTGACATCAGACATGGAGATGTAGAACTTGGAGTCTGCCCAACTGGTTTTTAGACTTGCTTCCTCAATGTGCCTCTTTCTTCTCTTTTGGATTTGTAATATATATCCTGTGCCATTGTATGTTGCAAGTATATGACCTGCTTTTTATTTTGCAGGTGGTTATAGTTAAGAGATTGCTACAAGTGTTAGAAGATAGTTTGGACTTCATATTTTTAAATGGTTTTGAGACTGTGATAGCCTATGGGGACTTTTGGAGTTGGACTGAATGCATTTTTTTGCATTATAATATAGGTACAAGCCTATGAGGACCAGAGAGTAAAATGTAGTATGTTAATACCTGTGAAGGATTTTCTAAATTAGATTAATTGAAATGGTAAGACTCACTCTAAATGTGGATAGCATCATTCTATGGGCTGGGGTTTCTGACTGAATAAAAAAGAAAAAGGGGCCAAGTATTGGTGATGCACACCTTTAATCCCAGCACTCAGGAGGCAGAGGCAGGCGGATCTCTGTAAGTTCAAGGCCAGCCTGGTCTCCAGAGTGAGTGCCAGGATAGGCTCCAAAGCTACACAGAGAAACCCTGTCTCAAAAAACCAAAGAAGAAGAAGAAGAAGAAGAAGAAGAAGAAGAAGAAGAAGAAGAAGAAGAAGAAGAAGAAGAAGAAGAAGAAGAAGAAGAAGAAAGAAAGAAAGAAAGAAAGAAAGAAAGAAAGAAAGAAAGAAAGAAAGAAAGAGGAAACTGAGCAATGGCATCCATCACATTCTGCTCCCTGAGCACAGAGGCAATATCACCAGATGTCCCCACTTTGTTACCATGATGGTCTGTGTCCCTTAAAACTGAGACCCAATAAACCCTTCCCCCTCAAGTTGTTTTGGTCAGGTATTTGGTCAGAGCAACTGGATATGTGTTTAATATAACAAGGGAAGCCATTGCTTAAGTTCAGGGGCCATGGCTAGAGAGCCGGCTAAACTCACACATGATCTTATGACCACCATCCTGCAAACATAGCATTAACAGTATGGTAGGGGACAGATTGGTGCTGGTAAAAGTCTATACCAGTATTCTGTTTTTCCTGTGTGGCCATGTCAAGCTCTGTATGTGGTTGTGACTCAGAAGGCCCAGGTGTCTGGCCATGCCATGGGTCTATACTATTGTGAATCACCAATGCTGCTCACTGTGCCTGGTGGGAATATCTTCTGGCTTAATAAGCCCTGAGTCTTCCAGGTGCAAAGTACTACTACGAACTGAGGAGACTGCTAACCCCAGGTACCTAGGTAGAAACTGTGAAAACATGAAATCTGGTCTATGATGTTTTCAACTACCCCAGCAGATCCTGCCAGACTTGGAGCTGGCTCGCAAATGCAAATTAAGAATACCTTTCAGCCATGGAAATGAAGCACAGAAATAAACTTGCATAATAGGAAAAAAGATCTTTGCTGGGAACTTGTGGAATAATTAGCCCTACAACTAGGGGTGGATTCTTCTATTTTCACTCCCCAAAGAAGTTTCTTGGTTATACAAACAAACAAAAAAAGCATCTTGAGTTATGTTTGGTTTTATAACTTGGCCTCTACCCAACTGACATGAATAGGCATCTACCAAGAGCCCTACCTCACTCTTCCAGAGCAGGCTCTACCCTTGGGTGAGCCATGTCACAGTAACTGGTGAACATCAGAAAGGCTGGAATGGGACAAGAAGCCATGGGGCACAAGAGTATCTTCTAGGGACTATGGCTCTTTTTGGTCACTTGGCTAAAGTCAGAAAATGAGAGTGAAGTCTGAGCCATGTCTGGAAATGGGGCACTGAATTTGGCAGCATGTCTATAGACAATGTCAGCAGAGGGACATGCTAGATCATTGTGAATGAATGAATGAAGATGCTTCCCAATTTGTGGACCATCTAAACTTTGGGTTGCAGGGAATAAGACAGAAGATTCATCATACCAGCAGAGAGCAGGGACTCATGCAGCAAGAGTCCAGAAGGAGATGGGCTAACATATAAGGAGAAGGCTACTGGGGTACATGCTCTCTGCTGGGGTACAAACACTGGATGACAAGAGGTTCAACAGCTTCCCCTGAAGCACTAATGACAAAGATTGACTGGTCTAGTGAGAAAAACTCTAAGAATACATTGAGTTGACTCATATATCTGCCTCCAAGGACTCAACAAACCCCATATTGAACATATTTTGGACAATTCTTTATTTTTCCCCTTTTCATTAGTTTCTGGATAATATGTTGCAACTATTTATTAAAACATTTAAAGATGCTTGAACCAGCACACATAGGAAGAGGTGAGTGCTGGGGGTTTCATGCCCAGCTTTCCCTGTTTGAGCCCCCTGAACCTGTGGCCCCCAGTCCTGTCCCACCACTGAATCCCCCAGAGAGACCTGGAGGCAGGCCCAGCCATCCAGCACCTCCTGCCATCCCAGTCTCAGACCGAGACATACAGGAAGAGTCTTGGACCACCACACACAAGAAGAGGTGAGGGAGAGAACCCACCTGTACCCACTGGAAGAAGCAATGAGAAGACAACAGTGTAAGAATACATTCAACAGCAGAAAGACTAATATGATACTACCAGAGTCTAACGATTCTACACCAGCAAAACCTGAACATCCCAACGAAGATGAAGCAGAAGAGAATGACCTTAAAAACAACTTTATGAAGATGATGGAGACTCTCAAAAGGGAAATGAGAAAAGCCCCTTAAAGAAATGGAAGAAAAAACCAAAAACTGGAAACAATGGAGAAAAAGACAAACAAAAAATGCAAGATATCAAGAAAATCTCTTAAGGAAAGTGAAGAAAAAACAATCAAACAGATGAAAGAAACAATTCAAACAGTTCAAGACCTGAAAACTTAAATAGGGGCAACAAAGGAAACACAAATTGAGGTAATGCTGGAAATAGAAAAGCTGGGTAAATGATCAGGAACTAGAGATGCAAGCATAACCAACAGAATACAAGAGATGGAAGAGAGAATCTCAGATGCTGAAGATAAACTAGAGGAAATAGATTCATCAACCAAAGAAAATCTTAACTCCAACAAATCCTTAACACAAAATATCCAGGAGATATGGGGCACTGTGAAAATACCAAATCTAAGAATAATAGGTATAGAAGAAGGTGAAGAAGACTAGCTCAAAGGTGGGAAAAACATATTCAACAAAATCACAGAAGAAAACTTTCCCAACCTAGAGAAAGGCTTGCCTACGAAAGTACAATAAGCTTACAGAACACCAAATAGACTAGACCAAAAGTCACCTTGCAGCATAATAATCAAAACACCAAACATATAGAATAAAGAAAGAATATTAAGGGCAGCAAAGGAAAAAGGCCAAGTAACATATAAAGGCAGACATATCAGAATGACACCTGACTTCTCAATGGAAACTCTAAAAGCCAGAAAGTCCTGGATAGATGTTCTACAAACACTAAGAGACAACAGATGCAGCCCAGACTACTATACCCAGCAAAGATATCAATCACTATTTCTGGAGAAAACAAGCTATTCTATGACAAAACCAGGTTTAAGCAGTACATATGCACAAATCCAGTCCTAAAGAAAGTATTCAAAGGAAAACTCCAACCCAAGGAAGTTAACTACACCCACAAAAACATAGGCAATAGATGATCTCACACTACTAAAAATCAAAACAAAAAAAGAGGGAAATCCACACACAATACCACCACCAAAAACAAAAAAGAACCAAGAATCAACAATCAGTGGTCATTAATATCCCTCAATATCAATGGCCTTAACTCACCTATAAAAAGACACTAAGCTAACAGAATGGATACAAAGACAGAATCCATCCTTCTGCTGCACACAAGAAACACACCTCAACTTCAAAGACAGATGTTACCTCAGAGTAAAAGGTTGGGAAAAGATTTTGGTCAAATGGTACTAAGAAACAAGCTGGTATAGCTGTTCTAATATCTAACACATTAGATTTTAAACTAAAGTTAATCAAAAGAGATGAAGAAGTTCATTTCATATTAATCACAGGAAAAATCCATCAAGATGAAATCTCAATTCTGAACATCCATGCCCCAAATACTAAGGTACCCACATTCATAAAAGAAACATTACAAAACCTCAAATCACACGTAAAACCCCACACACTTAAAGTGGGAGACTTCACCACCCCACTCTCACTACTGGACAGGACTACCAGACAGAAACTTAACAAAGAAACAAAGGAACTAACAGAAGTTATGACACAATTGGATTTAACAGACATCTATAGAACCTTCCATTGTAACACAAAAGAATATACCTTCTTCTCAGTGCCATATGGAACCTTCTCTAAAATCTACCACATACTCAGCACCAAAGCAAACATCAACAGATACTAAACAATTGGAATAACCTCCTGAATCTTCCTGGATCACCATGGTTTAAAGTTAGAATTCAACAACAACACAGATTGTAGAAAACCTACAAACTCATGGAAATTGAACAATGCTCAGTTGCATCACTCCTGCTGGGTCAAGGAAGAATTAAAGAAAGAAATTAAAGACTTCCTAGAATTCAATGAAAATGAAGGCACAATATACCCAAACTTACGGGACACTTTGAAAGCAGTGCTAAGAGGAAAGTTCATAGCACTAAGTGCTCACATGAAAAAACTGGAGAATAGTCACACTAGAAAATTAACAGCACACCTGAAAGCTCTAGAACAAAAAGAAGCAAACTCACCGAGCAAATTTCACACCAAGAAATAATCTAATTGAGGGATGAAATCAACGAAGTAGAAACAAAGAAAACAATACAAAGAATAAATGAAACAAAGAGTTGGTTCTTCGAGAAAATCAACAAGATAGACAAACCATTATCCAAACTAACCAAAAGGCAGAGAGAGAATATGCAAATTAACAAAATCAGAAATGAAAAGGGGGACAATGAGGAAATCCAGAGAATCATCAGGTCATTGAAAACCTGTACTCCACAAAATTCAAAAATTTATGGGAAATGAATAATTTTCTGGAGAGGTATCACCTATCAAAATTAAATCAAGAAGAGATAAGCAACTTAAATAGACCTTTAAACCCTATGAAATAGAAGCAGTCATCAAAAATCTCCCAACCAAGAAAAGCCCAGGGCCAGATGGTTTCACTGCAGAATTATACCAGAAATTCAAACAAGAGCTAATACCAATACTCCTCAAATTGTTCCACACAACAGAAGCAGAAGGGTCATTGTCTAACTCCTTTTATGAGACTACAATTCCCTTGGTACCCAAACCACACAAAGACACAACTAAGATAGAGCACTACAGACCAATCTCCTTCATGAACATAGATGCAAAAATACTCAATAAAAAACTGGCAAATTGAATCCAAGAACACATCAGAAAAATCGTCCACCATGATCAAGTAGGCTTCATCCCAGGGATGCAGAGATAGTTCAACATGTGGAAATCATTCAATGTAATACACCATATAAACAAACTAAAAGGAAAAGCCACGTGATCATCTCACTAGATGCTGAAAAAGCCTATAACAAAATCAAACAACCCCTTCATGATAAAGGTCTTGGAGAGATTAGTGATAACAGGAACATACCTAAGCATAATAAAAGCAATATACAGCAAGTCAACAGTCAGCATCAAACTAAATGGAGAAAACTTAATGTGATACCTCTAAAATCAGGAACAAGACAAGGTTGTCCACTCTCTCCATATGTTTTCAATATTGTATTTGAAGTTCTAGCTAGAGCAATAAGACAACAAAAGGAGATCAAGGGGAAAGGAAGTCAAACTTTCATTATTTGGAGATGATACAATAGTTTACATGAGTGACCTGAAAAATTCTACCAGGGAACTCCTACAGATGATAAACACCTTCAGTAAAGTGGCAGGATACACAATTAACTTTAAAAAATCAGTAGCCTGATAAATGAGCTGGGAAAGAAATCAGAGAAACATCACCCTTTACAAAGCCACAAACATCATAAAATATTTTGGTGTAACTCTAACCATACAAGTGAAAGACGCATATGACAAAAACTTTGAGTCTTTAAAGAAAAAATTAAAGAAGATACTAGAAAATGGAAAGATCGCCCATGTTCTTGGATAGGTAGTATCAGCATAATAAAAATGGCAATCTTACCAAAACAATCTACAGATTCAATGTAATCCCCATCAAAATCACACCACAATTCTTTCCAGAACTTGAAAGGACAATACTCAACTTTATATAGAAAAACAAAGCAAAACAAAACAAAATGCAGGATAGCCAAAACAACCCTGTGCAATAAAAAAAACTTCTGGAGGCATCACCATTCCGGACTTCAAGCTCTACTATAGCGCAATAGTCATGAAAACAGCTTGGTGTTGGAACAAAAACAGACAGGTAGACCGATGGAATCAAACTGAAGACCCTGATATTAATTCACATGCCTATAAACACCTGTTTTTTGACAAAGAAGCTAAATGTATACAATGGAAAAAAGAAAGCATCTTCAAAAAATGGTGCTGGCATAACTGGATGCTGACATGTAGAAGATTGCAGATAGAACCATATCTATTGTCATGCACAAAACTTAAGTCCAAATGGATCAAAGAACTCAACATAAATCCAGCCACACTAAACCTCCTAGAAGAGAAAGTGGGAGCTACTCTTGAACAAATTGGTACATGAAACCACTTCCTGAACATAACACCAGTAGCAACACTCTGAGATAGACAATTAATAAATGAACCTCCTGAAACTGAGATGCTTCTCTAAGGCAAAGGACACAGTCAACAAGACAAAATGGCAGCCCACAGAATGGGAAAAGATATTCAACAACCCCATATCTGACAGAGGGCTGATTTCCAAAATATACAAAGAACTCAAGAAGCTAGTCACCAAAACACCAAATAATCCAATTAAAAAGTGTACTCAATAAAGGAATCTAAAATGGCTGAAAGACACTTAAAAAATTGCTCAAAATCCTTAGCTATTAGGGAAATGCCAATCAAAACAACTCTGAGATACCATCTCACACCTGTCAGATGGCTAAAATCAAAAAACACCCACAACAGTTTATGCTGGAGTGGATGTGGAAAAGGGGAACACTCCTCTATTGCTGGTGGAAGTGCAAACTTGTACAGTCACTTTGGAAATCAGTATGGTGATTCCTCAGGGAAATGGGAATCAGTCTACCTCAATTCCATTCTTAGGCATTTACCCAAAGGATGCACATTCATACAACAAGGACATTTGTTGAACTATGTTCATAGCAGCATTATTTGTAATAGCCAGAACCTGGAAGCAATCTAGATGCCTCTCAACTGAAGAATGGATACAGAAAATGTAGTACATTTACACAATGGAGTAATACTCAGGGGAAAAAAGCAATGGAATCTTGAAATTCGCAGAGGCAAATGGATAGAACTAGAAGAAACAATCCTGAGTGAGGTAACCCAGTCACAGAAAGACAAAGATGGTATGCACTCACTCATAGACGGATATTAGCCGTAGAGCAAAGGATTACCAGCCTACAATCTACCTCCAGAGAAGCTAAGAAACAACGAGGACTCTAAGAGAGAGATACATAGTCACCTGGAGAAGGGGAAATGGACAAGAGCTCCTGAATAAATTGGGAGCATGGGGGAGGAGAAAGGGGGAGGAAAAGAAGGGAGGAAGGTAGGAGAATGAGGAGGGAGGAAGAGGCGGGAAGATGAGAGGAGAACATGAGGGATCACGAAGATTGAGTTGGGGGATGAATAGAAGAGAGCAAGGAAAGAGATAGCGTAATAGAGGGAGCCAGTATAGTTTTAAAGAGAAATCTGGCATTAGGGAAATGTTCAGAAATCCACAAGGATTACCTCAACTAAGAATCTAAGCAATAGGACAGGGGCTACCTTAAATGCTCTCCCCCTATAATGAGACTGATTACTACCTTAAATGCCATCCTAGAGCCTTCATCCAGTAGCTGATGGAAGCAGAAGCAGAGACCCACAGCTAAGCACTGAGCTGAACTCCTGGAATCCAATTGTAGAAAACGAGGAATGATGAACAAAGAGGACAAGACCATTCTGGGGAAACCCACAGAAACAGATGACCTAAGCAAGTGAGAGCCTATGGACCCCAGCCAGATAGCTGGGGAACAAGTATAGGAACGAACCAGGGCCCCTGAGCTTGGGTGACAGAGAGGAGGCTTGGGCAGTCTATGGGGCCTCTTGCAGTATTTATTCCTAGGGCATGAATGGACTTTGGGAGCCCATTCCCCATGGAGCGATACTCTCTCAGCCTAAATACATGCAGGAGGGCCCAGGCCCTGCCACAAATGATTAAAAAAAAACATTTAAAGATATTTTATTTAACATATTTCCTAATCACCTACTTGTTGGCCAGTGTTTTAGTGCTGTGAAGAGACACCACAACCATGGCAACTCTTATAAAGGAAAACATTTAATTGGGGTAGCTTATAGTATCAGAGGTTTAACCCATTATCATCATGGTAGGAAACAAGGTGGCATGCAGACAGGCATGGTGCTGGAGAAGGAGCTGAGAGTTCTACATTGGATTCACAGGCAGCAGGGAGAGAATGACAGCAGGCCTGGCTTGGTCGTGAAATCCTCAAAGGCCACCTCCACTGACACATTTTCTCCAACAAGGCCACCCCTCCTAATCCTTTCCAATAGTGCCACACCCTAATGACCAAGCATTGAAATGTAAGAGCCTATGAAGGTCATTTTCATCTGAACCATCACACCTGTGTATGTGTATGTTGTGGGGTGGAGTATACTCCGTGCCTGTGGGGCCAAAAAAGCTGGAGTGTAGGCAGTTGTGAGATGACCGAAGTGGGTACTCAGGACCAAACTCAGGTCCTCTTCAACGGCAGTAAACACTTTTAACCACTGGGCCATCTCTCCATTCCCCACATAACAGTTTTTATATCACATTGGACACTGTAAGAAATGATATTAAAAGGAATATATTCACAGGTTAAGTATAAACATTTCTATTTAAGGGATTGGGACATTCACTGTGTGTCCTGGCATGAAGCATTCTGGAATGAACCCCACATGTAGACTGAGGCACAGCTGGTCCTCTCATCTTCATCTCCTCTTAGCGTAGATGTGCATATTAAGGCAACCAATGGGAAAGTATGGGCTTTTCTTAGCAAATCATCATAGAACTTTTACTACTAAGGCTGTATTCACAGTTGTACAATATTGACACAACTATAAGATGTGTCAGTTCCAATGACACAATGAAACATTCTCTTATATTTTTGGTTGTGAGCCTAGCCTTTAACGGCTGAGCCATCTCTCCAGCCCACAATGAAACATTCTCATGCAACCCTATTATTTTATTAATAAAAACTTAGGATCTAAAATGACAGCCCACAGAATGAGAAAAGCTCTTCACCAACCCCACATCTGACAGAGGGCTGATTTCCAAAACATACAATGAACTCAAGAAGCTAGCCACTAAAACACCAAACAATGAAATTAAAAAGTGAGGTGCAGACTAAATAGAGAATTCTCAACAAAGGACTCTGAAATGGCTGAGAGATACTTAAGAAAGTGCTCAAAATCCTTGGCCATCAGAGAAATGCAACTCAAAACAATTCTGAGATACCACCT
Organism: Cricetulus griseus; assembly: GCF_003668045.3. Taxonomy (NCBI): domain Eukaryota; kingdom Metazoa; phylum Chordata; class Mammalia; order Rodentia; family Cricetidae; genus Cricetulus; species Cricetulus griseus. The sequence continues at coordinate 120,883,888 of NC_048598.1, forward strand.
CACACCTGTAAGAATGGGCTAAAATCAAAAACACCAATGACAATCTATGCTGGAAAGGATGTGGAGAAAAAGGAACACTCTTCCATTGCTGGTGGGAGTGCAAACTTGTAAGACCACTTTGGAAATCAGTATGGCGGTTGCTCAGAAAAATGGGAATCAGTCTACCTCAAGATCCAGCCATTCCTCTCTTGGGCATATACCCAAATAATGCACATCCATACAAGAAGGACATATGTTCAACCATGTTCACAGCAGCATTGTTTGTAATAGCCAGAACCTGGAAGCAACCTAGATGCCTCTCAGCTGAAGAATGAATAGAGAAAATGTGGTACATTAATACAAACATGGTATGCACTCACTCATATATGAATTTTAGACATATAGCAAAGGATTACCAGCCTAAAATCCTTTTCATCAAAGAAACTAGGAAACAAGAAGGACTCTAAAGGGAAAATGCATGGACCCCAAGAATGGGAAGGGGCAGGAATTCCTGAGCTAATTGGGAGCATGAGAGTAGGGGAGAGGGAGCTGCCAGAATGAGAGCAGGAGAAGAAGAGAGGAGAGGAGGAAATGGAGGAGCATAAATATTGAGTTGGGGGAAGAATAGAGGAGAGCAGGATGAGAGATACCATATTAGAGGGAGCCATTATAGGTCCGAGGAGAGATCTGGCACTAGGGAGATTTCCAGAGACCTACAAGGATGACATGAACTGACAATCTAGGCAATGGTGGAGATGATAACATAAATGCCCTTCCCCTATAATGAGATGGATGACTACTTTATATGCCATCCTAGAGCCCTCATCCAGTAGCTGATGGAAGCAGAGGCAGATACCCACAGATATACACTGAACTGAACTCTGGAACTTAGTTGCAGAGAGGGAGGAATAAAGAGCAAAGGGGTTGGTACCAGGCTGGTGAAACCCACAGAAACAGCTGGCCTGTACAAGGGGGAGTACATGGATCCCAGACTGCTGTCTGGGAGGCCAGTACAGGACTGGTCCAGACCCCTGAACATGGATGTCAATGAGGAGGCCTCTGCATTCTAGGGGGCCGCTGGTAGTGGATTAGTATTTTTCCCTGGTGTAAGAAGGGACTTTGAGAGCCCATCCCACTTGAAGGGATGCACTCTTGGCCTGGACACATGGGGGAGGGCCTAGCCCTGGCCCAGGATGTGGTGGACTTTGGGGAGCCCCCATGGAAGGCCCTGCCCTGCCTGGGGAGTGGAGGGTGGATGGGGAGGGCTTGGGGGAGGGGAGGGAGAGGGAGAAGGGATTGACATGTGAAACAAGCTTGTTCCTAATTTTAACTAATAAAAAAATTTCACAGCTGACCTGAACATCCGGGAACTCTTGCTCCCCAGTCTGATAGCTGGAATACCAGCATGGGACTGATCCAGACCCAAGGAACATGGGTTTCTGTGAGGAAACGTCAGAAATCTACGGTAGAAGCCCAGTATTTATCCCTAGCATAGGTGTGGACTTTGGGAGCCCATTCCACATAGAGGAATACTCCCTGAGCCAAGACACACGGGGTGGCCCTAGGCCCTACCCCAAAGGAAACGAAAGACTCTGATGATACCCTATGGAAGGCCTCACCATCCAGGGGGAGCAGAAAATATATGTGACAGATAAGGTTTTAGTTGGGAGGGTGGGTAGGGGAGGATGGGTGGGAGAAGGGAAATGGGATTGTCATGTAAAACAATCCCGTTTCTAATTCAAATAAAAAAAGTTGGAAAAAAATTAAAAATAAACTTAGGATCTACATGATCCTATGGAGTGCCCATCTTAAATTTTTGCCTCTGCCTCTTTATGCACGTGTGTGTGTGTGTGTGTGTGTGTGTGTGTGTGTGTGTGTGTGTGTGTCTGTGTTGCTGGAGATTGAGCACACAGCCTTGTACATGTTAGGCAAATGCTCTATCATGAACTGCACCCCAGCACCCCTTCCTGTTTAATTCCTTTTTGTTTGTAGTATTATTTCCTATCAGCTTTCCCTGGACCAACCTGGACCACCACACTTCCTTCAGGGTTTCCCCAGCACCCTGGGCTACTGTGAACTCCACTCATTTGCTTTGCTCCTAGGTCATTCCAGCTCCAGACGCTCTAACACCCTCAGTGCTACCTTTGTCCCAGGTGCAAGAACACAGAATTCCAGGTAGGCCTGTGCATAGGCCTAACGTGGAACCCAGGGTCCCCATCTTGGCTACACATTCAGAAGACCTGAGTGACGACCAAAATGGGTGCAGAGGAATGTTCACAGCAATTTCATGTTAAAGAACCCAAAATTGGAACCAATCCAATTGCTGTCCACAGGTGGAAAGATGAAATAAGCAGTGGTTCATTCATGTTGTAGAATTGCACACAGCAATAAAAAAAATGACTGATACATCCAATAATGCAGATACATTTCATTGAGTCAGGAAGAATAGAGAAGAGCAAGAAGGGGGGTATATTAATAGAAGGAGCCATTATAGGTTTAAAGAGAAATCTGGCACTAGGGAAATGTCCAGAGATCCACAAGGATGACCCCAACTAAGAATCTAAGCAATAGTGGAGAGGCTACCTTAAATGCCCTTCCTCTATAATGAGATTGATGACTACCTTAAATGCCATCCTAGAGCCTTCATCCAGTAGCTGATGGAAGTAGAAGCAGAGACCCACAGCTAAACACTGAGCTGAACTCCTGGAATCCAGTTTCAGAGGGGGAGGAGTGATGAGCAAAGGGGTGAAGACCATTCTGGAGAAACCCACAGAAACAACTGACCTGAACAAGTAGGAGTTCATGGACCCTATTCTAACATCTGGGAAACCAGCATAGGGCCAAACCAGGCCCCCTGAACATGGGTGTCATTTAGGAGGCCTGGGCAACCTATGGGACCTCTGACAGTGGAACCAGTATTTATCCCTACTGCACAAATGGCCTTTGGAAGCCCATTCCCTATGGAGGGATACTCTCTCAGCCTAGAAACATGGAGGAGGGACTAGGGCCTCCCCCAAATGATGTGACAGACTTTGATGATGCCCCACGGAAAGACTCACTACCCTGGGGATGGAATGGGGGCATTGATGGGGGGCTCATTGTGGGGTATGGAAGGATGGGAGAGAGAGGGAACTGGGATTGATATATAAAATAAGATTGTTTCTAATTTAAATAAAAATGTATAATAAAAATATAATAATGTTGAAAGAATGGAGTCAGAAACAAATAGAGTACAGGTCACATGACTTCTTTAAACCAAGTTCATGAACGGACAGGATGCATGGTGCTGATAGATGCCAGAATAAAAGTTATTTTGGGGAAAGGCTGATGGGAAATGGGTACAAGGGACCCTTCTGGGTAATGGACTCTCCTGTCTCTTAAAGGTTGTACAGTTATCTGTGCTGTGGGTATGAAAGTCTGCTGAAACACATAAAATTAGTGCACTTTGTATTCTCAGCCTCTTCTACTTAAAAATGCTCTTTCTATTCAGGCAGATTCCATCACCATTCACAGCCTGAGCTTGCTCTTTCCCAGCCTCCTCCTTGCTTCCTGCTCTGGAATTCTCCAAAGGCTTGGGCTGGCTCCTGGAGCTTTCTTGGCAGCAGAAAAAGAGAATTCTATTATGTGCATAAAGGCATGTCAGTAGAAACAGGACCCAGCGAAGTGTCTCCCAGCTGTGTCCTGAGCTGGCTCTAAGCACAGACTAGAGTCCTCGCTCCTTTTGATAATGCCGGTTCCTGTGGCCCTGCTTTTCCTTTGAAGGCAGATCTGTCTGCAATCCTTACTTCAGCAAACTTAAGAATCCCCTTCCCCTTTCTCATAGGGACTTCCAAAACACATGTGGGAAGCATGTCTTCTGTCACCTCCCACAGACTCCATTGCCCCTCCACTGTGTTCTGATATGGGCTGAAGGGAAAACCAGGAAGGGCATGTCCAAGTGACATCACATGGCAATAAGACACAGGTCAAGACTTCATTCATCACCAGACCGAAGAAGAATAGGGATTAGGGATGTAGCTCGGTTGACAGGGCACTTGGTTCACAAATATGAAGCCCTGACTTTGATCCCCAGCACCTACAAATGGCATGATGGCAAACCAAGTCACTGGGCAGGTGAAGGTTAGAGATCAGAAGTTCAAAGTCATCCTAACTACATAGTCAGTTAGTTCAAGGCCACCCTGTGCTACATGAGACCTGTTTGGTTTGGTTTGGTTTTAATAGTTGGAACTAGCAGTGTCTACACTCCTAGGTCAGCTTCTTCCCTCTCCCTCTCCTTGTCTTCCTGGGCATTGCTATAAGTTTTTACTTCATACTCAGGAAGCACAGAACAGTAACTCTTGTTACTACACTGGCCCTGGGGATCTATGGCACTGTCACCACCTAGGTGACATTGATTGGAGCATCGTTTGTGTATGGCCTTGTTTGCCTCCAAAGTTCTGCTCTTCAAGATAGTGTGCAGGCCTGCCTCCTGTGTTCCACTCACTCTGACTGGGAAGGAAGGACCTGTGTCACATCATCTTGACATTTCCTACAGGGCCAGAGTTGATTACTCCACAGAAGCCCTAAAATATAAGCATGACCAAGTGACATCTAAGACAGGGAATTGAGACACAGCTTCCCTTGCCTTGGTTTGCTTCCTCACTTTTTCTTCTGGACTGCTCGCCCAGAATACAAACTTCCCACTGCGTGCCATGAGAATAGCAAACCATGGGAGGGGAGCGGGTTCGAAAGAGTGGAGAGAATGTTTCTCATGTAAGCTCCTGGTGAAAAGACAGAATTGCCAGGAGCACCTTTGGGAATGGGATAGCGGTTCCACACACTGGATATTGGTGCATCCCCATTCTCCAACATGTAGCAGTGTCCCCAGCGCAGCAGTTAAGAGATATCCCCAGATGGATGGCCTGGTGCATCCTCTAGAGAACTCCCTGCTGCTCCCCAAGGCTCTGAGGACCACCTGCCTGCTCTTTCCTATGCAATAAGTCCTAGAGCCCCTCCCACCTCAAGCCAGTGGGGAAAACTTTCTTTACCTACAAGAATACCACTAAAGCTGCTGTCTCCAGATAACATAGTAATCCTTAGACGCACAGGACAGCTCTGATGGATGGGTTAGTCACCCAAAGTTGATCCCAAGTGCCAACGTCTTCCTGATATGTGGGTAACTGGAGGCCAGGAACAAAGCTGCCATTCAACCCAACCAGATCCAACTCAAACTTGGCTAGATGTCAGAGAGTGAATAGTATTTCCAGGGACCCCCCAAAAGTTAGATTACATGAGATATTCTGGAAGTACAAACAATTTTTCCCCAAGACATCCCTCCCTTGTTATCCACTGCTGCTCAAACATCCTTGTTTCCTGTCTCTTTTGAGCTCCTTGGCTCAGAGTGAGTTTCTAAGAATCTCAAGCCACAGAATCTGGTGTGACATCAGTCTAAAGCAACAGCTATGCCTCCACTAAGACACAGGTACACAGGAGTATGTGGGATGGAGAGAAAGTTACCTGCTATCCCTTCCCTGCTCTGTACACTAGGGCCAGAAGAGGGGCTGGCTAGTGTGTTCTTCATGGCATAAAAGAGTGTGGCCCTCTCTTCAACAGAAAAAGATATTTTCCTCTTTCTGGTGGCTTGAGCATCCTATCAAATTGCTCTGTGGATAGAAGATTGTGGAAGCTGAGGGCCAACTTTCAAGAGGCTGCAAGACACACATGATGCACTGTTGAGAAATAAGTAAATCTCTAATCTTCCTTTGAAGCTGCAACCATGAAACAGTAGAGACAAGGAAGGACAAGAGGGTTCCCTAGATTATTTTGACTCAGAGATCTTCAACAGTTTTACTAAGTCAGGCTGAAAGTCCAGATGCATAGTTCCTATTCAAATGCCCACTCACTCAAGTGACAAGGTTAACAGAGAGAGACAAAAACTGTGTGTCATGTAAGAGACATGTCGTGATGACTCTTGTCCTCATAGCTCTCATGTATTTCTTATGAGTGAATTCTTGATAGGTTCAAAAGCATTGAACAGGATCCTAACGTTGCCATAATCAGTGGATAGCTAGGCATGCTTAGTGTGACCCAGTTCCATCACTAAGATGGCCACAGCAAACGGGGCCCTGGGAGATAAGTGTACTGAACCAGAGAAGGCTGTCTCCACTTCATCATTATCATTGCTCTGTGCCAGGTCATTCTGTCACTGGCTGCCTTGTAGACCATAGATACTAGCATCATCATAGCAGCATCAGTCCCTTCCTTTTAATGTGTTACTCTTCATCTGGGTTGGATCAACCAGCAGTGTCTCAAGGTATGAAATCTCAACAAAAACCTGGGATAAGGTGAGGGTCCTGGGAAGGCATTCATGACGCCCTCTGATGAATTTCTACCACATTCCAGCCTGATTTACTTTTCTTCACAAGCATGCCAAGCATTTCTAATCGAAAAACCCAAAATCCAAAGTGCTGCTTTAACCATGGGAACCTTCAGATTGCGGATTTTGGGATCAGGGATGTTCAGCTGCTGATGTCCGTACAAACATTCAGGTATCTGAAATACCAGGGACCCAAAATCTTGGCTTCTCCCTGGCTTTCCCTCACTATGTCAGATAGTCATCTGGAGTGACTGTTGTTGATCACTGCTGGCATTTTATTTCCTGGCACATGGTTGGCGCTTAGGAAAATCCACTGTGCCCATGGGAGTGGCTCAGTCACACATTTCTGGATTTAACAGCAGATTGCTCATTTCTTGAGTACTTTAAAATGGTAAATAAATTTCACCACTGATGATGGCCACAAAATATCAGAAAAGAATCAACATAATACCACTAGACTCCACTTTTCTGTACCTAGGAGAAGCACTTAGTGACACAGTTGCCCAATTCTTGGGTATCTCCTGTGAGTGAGCAATGAAGTCAGCTTTGTCACAACCAGCATTCTCTTCAGTGAGAACGAATGGGATGGAATGCAATAAGGCAGTTACCACATATACTAAGTGTTGCTTTATGTCTACATAAGACGTGCGTGTGCATATGCATGCATGTATGTGTATAGATAAGTATTGGTTTCAGTGGCATACAAATGAACTTTAACAAGCACAATCTAATTGTTTCTCAAAGAGTAACTAACTCACTAGGCCCTGGGGGTGATTTCAGGGTAACATTTATAAGATATGTCGGTTTTCTCCCATGGAACACATTCAAAGCTTGAGGAAAAGAGTCATGACATCATCTCCAAAGGAGTGCTGAGTGAGGCTCTATGGAAATCGAGAAGAGTTCAAATGCATCTTAAATTATCACAGTTCTTGATTTTTTTTTTTTTGCAAACTAGCACAACCCATTAGCAAGGGAATGAAATTGATTTCCTTGGAAGCCCCACCCACCCTGCCAATGAGCCATTTTCATATCTCTGAGCAGCCTGAATCTTTATGAATCTTCAGATGTCCATGTGTTATTCAGGCATAAAATGTGTAATGCCTTAGAGCTTAATCATGGCATGTGGCTAGTGTGTGGAGTCCACTACTGGAGCCAGGTGGCCTGGGTTAAGGGATGTCTCTCTCAGTCTTCTCTTCTACAAGTTGATCTGACAGTGCTAGTCATGTGGGATTTCTGCAAGGACTAACTGAGATAATGTATGAAGAGCACATAGTAACTCAGGTCTTGATATGAAAGGCATGGATTACTGTGCTTAAAGTATTTTTTAAGATTTTGGTTTATATTTAATTATGTGTTTTTATGTGCATCTCTGTGTGGTGGGGTATGTGCATGTGAGTGCAGATGCCTAGAGAGGCCAGAAGAGGGAGCTGAATCCCCTGCAGGTAGACTTACAGGGGTTGTGAGCTGCCTGACATGAGTGTTAGGAACAGAACTCTGGTCCTTTTTAAGAGCAGTGTGTTCTCTCAACCACTGAGCATCTCACCTGCCCCTGAATTCAAATTTCATGATACTGTGACTATTCAGTTTCCTTCCCACTGCCACTGAAGACAACAGCAGTGAAGCTAAGATGGCCATTGGGATGAAGCTGTACCATAGGGAGAGCCATCCCTCCCACTTCAGAAGGATGCTGCCCTTCCTTAAAAAACAAAAACAAAACCAGACAAATAGGCACCTGGGCACAGACACCCCATAACACTCTTGCTGAGAAATGAAGAAAACAAGAATGGGGTAAAAACTTCTATCACTTTTCAACAGTTTGACGGACCCAGAGTTGGAAGCTCTATTTATAAATAGTATAGAACAATAGCAAAAGTGTCAGAGAAGCATCTTTTCCCTGTTATTAGATTCATGGTTCTTACACATGACATTCCTCTATTTAAATTGTTGTAACAAATGGCAGTTGTCATTGATGTCTACAAGGATTAGCTGACAAAACAGTACAGAAACTGATGGCATTTTTGTGCTCATACACATAATTGTGTGTGTAAGAGTGTTTATATATGTACGTGCGTCCATTTGTAGGTAGCTACATAGTCTATACAATCCCTTCAGCCTGTCTATTGTTTTCTCTTTTCAGGAAGTGTGCAAGTGTATGTATGTATGTGCATGTATGTGTCTATATAATTTAAACCACAAAAGTAAAATCTCTCTAGATTTCTTCATTGAAAACTTCTTTGTAGAGGGAATTCTGGTGAAGGTTTTTAAATCCTGGCTCTGCTTTATTCAACATAGACAGCTTTTACTGGAGACACAGGTAGACACATGTAGTCATCAAATACACACTGACAAACTCATCCACCTTGCTTGGTTCCAACATCTCTAGCTCTATAGGGCAGAGCATCTTCAAATCTCCCTTAACAACACCCGAGGGACTGGTTTTCAAGGGCTTTTTATACTTAGCATGAGTATACCAGATATACCTGAAAGACTGCTCTGTAAACTAACTAACAGATAGATAGACACCTAATCTTGCTTCCCATGTATGTAAAAAAGCTTTTGAACATTTTAGTCTGTATAATCCAGCTACAGAAGCTAATGCAGACCTAATAATTACAGATATGCAATTAACAGCAAGAAAATGGAGTTAAGAGAGGTGGGAACTCACAAGCTTTGCTCTTCATCTCTTTCTCTGGTCTTCACAAGGACTGTTCAAGTGGGTGACCTCCTGTCCACTCACAGATGCAGTGGCAGACTCTACCTCTTAAGCTTGCCACAGCTCAGAAGTAAAGGAAGCAGTTGAAGAAGATGAAATGGTAAAGGGGGGACTATTTACAGAACATACAGGGGAGTGAAAATTTGTGGGTCAATGCTCTAGAACATTTCTAATTTCTCAGACTGTCCACAAGTCTCCTCCAAGATTGTAAACAGTTCATGTTGGTCTCAACTAAACAAATGTTTCTCAGGCTTTAATATTCATGGTAGTGCTTGGAGAGTCTTGTTTAAATGCAGGCTTTGACTCTTTGGTCTAGCAGGCACATCCAACCTTTGGACATTGCCACACAATCTTGTCATCTTCAAAGCTCATGCTTGAGAAACATATAGTCAAGTTATAAAAAGCAAAACCACAAGAAAAAAAATCTCATAGTATCTTAAGTAAGTTTACAATTTCATGGCTTGCCTCAGTCATAGCTATCCTCAGCCACAGATGACTGGAGTTCTGATACAATATTGGCTGAAGAGCAGCTAGTCTGCATTTGTAAGACTGTTCCAGGTGAGGTCCACATGCCTCTGAAAACCCTGCATCCCATAAATAAGAAAGAAAAGAAACATGGGGAGATGACTGAGCAAGAACAAATCTCTCCTCCTAACTTCTCACTGGCCAGCTGCAGTCATATGACCATACCATACTGAGCTGCAAAAGCATGGCTCAGAACCGCTGAGTGGTCAGGAGGAGAACCATTCATAAATAGCCACATTGCTACAGTAAGTAAACAAACATATGATGGTTTGAATGTAATTGACCCCATAATCTCATAGGGAGTGGCACTATTAGGAGGTGTGGCTTTGTTTTGGCCTTGTTGGAGGAAAGGTGTCACTGTGGAGACAGGCTTGAGGTTTTCTAGGCTCAAGACACTACTGAGTGTCTTAATCCACTTTCTGTTGCTTGCAATATGTAAGACTCTTATCTGCTCCTCCAGCACCATGTCTGCCTTCATGCCACCATGCTTCCCACCATGATGATAATGGATTAAACTTCTGAGACTGTAATCAATCCCTCTCCATTAAATGTTTTCCTTATAAGAGTTGTCATGGTCATGGTGTCTCTTCACAGCAAGAGAAACCCAAACTAAGACAGAAGTTGGGATCAGGAACTGGGATATTGCTGTGATAGGCCTGACCATGTTTATATTTGAAGTAATAAGGAGTTTGGGAGTTTGGGTTAGGAAAGCGATGGAATATTTTAAGTGCTGCTTAATGATCCATACTAGTAGGAGCATCGAAGACAGTGGTGCTGAGGGTGATTTGATGAACTGTGGGGATCAAGAGATTTCAGAGAAGAATTTTAGTATGTTGTCTAGAGACCATTTTTGTGATATTTTGGTGAAAGAAGTGGCTGTTTTTTGCTCTTGTCTAAAGAGTCTGCCTGAGGCTAACGTGATGAGTTTTGGATTAATTTTGTTAGCAGAAGAAATCTCAAAACAGCCTAGTATAGACTCTGTTTTGTGGTTACTAATGTTAACTCTAATAAAGCTATATAATGAAAAGGAGCAAAATGTATAAGAAAAAATATTTGAGGAGAAAAAGAGCACCAGAAAAGGGAATGGGGCTAAGTTCTTTGTTCAAGGAGATAAACAGATAAAGAGATGAAATAAAGGGAGTGGTGACCTCAGGGCAGGATTCCACCCAGCTAAGTTTCCAACTCATGAAAAGGAATCAAAGAAAAGTTTAGATCCAGGTGTGGTGGTGTACACCTTTAATGCCAGCACCGAGAAGACAGAGGTTACTGAATCTCTGAGTTCAAGGCCAGCCTAGTCTAGAGATCTAGTTTCAGATAGCCAAGCTTAGGCAGTAAAGTATAGAAAAATGGGTGAAGATGTAATTAAACAAGGAGGCCATGTTCCAGCCCCAGTAAGCAACAGAGCTTGGCTGTTTCACCCATGTGGTTCTGGCTTTAGAGTTAAGGATAGAAGAAACAGGTTATAGAATTTGCCTCCACACCTAAAGAAAGCTGTCGAGGCCAGGTATATGTCAGGGGTATCTCTGAATGGCTTAGGAAGGCCATTCTGTGAATCTGTAAAGTTGAAGCCTAGATTGCCTTGGAGACCCGAAGATGTTAGAGATGCCAGAGGCATGGGATATCTGCTAAACATAACTACTAACAGGGAATGGAACCAGCCCAAGAGAAAGAAGTGTGTTGCAGCCAACAAAGCTGAACAGAATTGGAGCTCTGAAGAGTGCTTTGACATCAGGCATGGAGATGCAGAGTTTGGAGTTTTGCCCAGATGACTTTCAGTCTTGCTTTGGTCCAGTATTTCCTCACTATGCTCCTTTACCTGAGTTTTGTAATGGTAATATACATCCAGTGTCATTACATGTTATAAGTATGTGATGTGCTTTTTTATTTTGATTTTTACAGGTGATTACAGCTAAGAGATTGCATGAATCTCAGAAGAAAGTATCTTTGGACTTTTAGACATTATTGAGACTGTGATATATTATGGGGAATTTTGAAGTTGGACTGAATGTATTTTGCACCATGATATTGTTACAAACTTAGGAGGCCAGGCAGTAGAATGTGGTAGTCTGAATGCAATGGCCTCCGTAATCTCATAGGGAAGGGTACTATTAGGAGGCGTGGTTTTGTTGCAGTGGGTGTGGCCTTGTTGGAGAAAATGTATAACTTGAGGGTGGGCTTTTAAGTTTCCTATGCTCAGGATACTCCTCAGTGTCTCAGTTGACTTCCTGTTGCCTACAAGATTTAGGGCTCTCAGCTCCTTCTCCAGCACGATGTCTGCCTGCATGCTGCCATGCTTCCTGCCATGATGATAATGGATTGAAACTCTGAAACTGTATGTGAGCCCCCTCAATTAAGTGTTTTCCTTATAAGAGTTGCCATATGGTCATGGTGTCTCTTCACAGCAATAGAAACCCTAACTAAGATAAAACAATAAACTAAAGAGATTCTAGACATCTAAATCTTCTGATCGTAAGATGAGCTCACAGGTATTCAAGTGAAGAGGTGTAATCCCCAGCCTTAGCTAAGTCAATGCTGATGGTAAAACTCTAATCCCATAGTGGAAAGCAGTGTAACACCTTGAAGTTAGCACAGAGCAACACACAGCAACAGGAACTTCTTAAGCAAATCATAAGCCAGAGTCTGAGCTTTCCTACCTTAGATATTAGACGCATAAATTTCTTCTCAGAACACATCCATATTGTGACCCATGGGCCTATTAGCACCCAGCACACAAATCAAATTGCTCACTGTCTGGCTACAAAATGGAAACAGTGTTCTTGATCTTTATGTCATCGGTCTACTTAGAAGAATCCATTCGGAAAGATAAATGTGTGCTCCAAACTGAAGGGAGAGGCGGGAAGGGGACTCGGTGTCTGTGAAGAATTGTTTCATGATTACATTCGGCCTTAGCCAAAGAATAAAAGATGAGGATCAGCACAGAGGAATTTACTTCACCTTCTGTGCCTGGGTATATTGATTCACAGTTGGTGATGATGGCAGCAGTGGGGGAGGAGGAGCACTCGCTTCTCACCTCAGGTTAAATGACAGGAGCAAAGAAGAGAGTGACCTGGGGACTGTACAGCCTTGAGAAGCATTGGAGGTCTCTGCTGTGACTCCTCACAGGACTAGAGGCTATGGAGGATGTATGCTGGCAGAGCCATGTGCCCCTCTTTCAGGCCAGCACTGCCCAGGAGACAGGTGTACATACAAGTCACACAAGAGAGGCCAGCAGTCATGTTAGAAATAGATCAATGTCATTTAATAATGTATTTTCTTGAACTCAGTGCATCCAGCATAGTATCATTTCAGCACATACTCCATATAAAACTATTAATGAGCCAACTGGTATATTTTATTTGTTATGTGAAATCACAGTCCTGTGGGTATTTTGCATTTATGGCAAGTCCTGATAAGACACTGTACACCTCTCTGCCCTAAAACCCTGGGCAGCCTGTGAATCAGGTTGCCAAGCAAATCTAGGCCATCCTCTGAGGCAAAGGGTGTTGAGTTTCCCTGATAGTAAGACTCTATCCCTACCCCAGGACTCTCTGCCCACCCAAAGGGCCTTCAAGTGGTCCCTTGTGAATAAATGGGACTTGGTAGTGCATGCCTGTAGTCCCAGCACTCAGGAGTTAGAGGTAAGGGGATCAGAAGTTCAGTGTCACTCTCAGTTACATGGTGAGTCCAAAGCCAGCCCTGACTACATGTGAGCCTATCTATAAATAAAGAAATAAATAAGTAGACTCTTTTTTTGTAAGTCATCTTACACACTTTGGGCTCTTTTTCATACTAAAACTAATAATCGTGTGGTCTGACAGCCCCTCTGATGGAGCTCAGACCCTGGCACAGGCAGTGTTTGCTCCATTCCCTCTCTGCATATTATAAACGTATAACTGAGAAAGCACATCATATGGGTTGGCTATTATTGTCTCTTAATAAGAGAGTGAATGCCCAGCAGTGTATGCTGTGATCTCCATACTTTAAAGTTATTTGATATGCATTTAACAGTTGCTGCAGAGTAACTGCCCTTTACCTTCTAGAGGCCTCTAAAGCTCTCTACTCGGCTCCACTACTTAGCAGGGATGGGTTAACACAGGCACAGTGAAGCCTCCAAGGCAGGTACTCAGAGGAAGCCGGAACCATCCATCAAACACCCTGCTGCTCTGGCTTCTCATTACCCTACCCATCACCCTTAGCTATTTAACATTAGCTACGATAGTTTGTACATTCTGACCCACTTCTCCTGGTAATGTTTTAGTTTACCCACAATATACAAAGGGCTTCTTTCGTGTTGGCTGTTAATTAGATTTCGGGGATAAAGAAGCTATTTTAGCACCAAGATGGCCTGGAGTTTTGATAATAAAAGCCATGGATGGGGTGAAGAAGGGTAAAGCAGGGTGATCCTGTGGTGTTCTCTAGGAGTAAAGCGAGCTTTCCTCAGGGTGCTGTCACACACAAGCTCACACTTGGTGAACATTCAAGATTCAGCTGCTGTGGAAGACACTTCCAACAACGCTGGGATTCGTGCCTTCGGTAGCATTCCCCCCTAAATGTGGGAAACTGACCTCTCCCTAACCAATGAGACATGACAAAGGTGAGAGCATGCCCCCCCCCCAAGTTTGGAGAGTCTCGCTTATGGGCTTGGATGAAGCAAGGTGCCTTTATGTGAAGATATGTCGATTTGGCTGGAGCCAAGTAAGGGGCTCTGGCTAATGCCAACAACTACACATATGACCTGGGACCTACATCCTTCTCATCCAGGGTTCAGAGGAGAAAAAGCCTTGAGACCAGCCTTAGAGAGACAGGAAGCAGAGAACTCAAAGGGCCACACCCAGACTTTGGATCCACAGGGAAGGTTAGATAGCATATAGTACAGTTTTTGTGGTGACTTGTTACACAGCAACCACTCATGAATGCAGCCAACAAACATGGTTTTGCTTCAAGTGTATGACTATAAATGTATCTACTTATAATTATATAAACATTTGTGTGTGCATAGAAAAATTTAGGTAAATAAGAAACCCATAATTGATTAATACTCTTCATTTATTTTGTTATTTTGAGACCAGTTCTCATTACATAGCTCAGGCTGGCCTGTATTTATGATCCTTCTATCTCAGACACCTGGATACTGTAACTGTAACTACATCTGGTTCTCTACTAACTCTTAAGAGAAAGTGATAAAGATTCAAGGGGAAAAATGAAGATATAGCTTTGTATTTTGTACAATTTTAGCATGGTTGTTCTATTTGAGATTTTTTATATATAAATTATAACTACAGATTAAGTCTGTAATAGATTTGAAGCTATTTTGGTCCACAGCCCATAATCAATCCAAGAAAATGTTTATTTTTCAGAGATATAATCTCCTGTCTTTCTAATGAAGATAAGATTGCCAGTACAACCCAAATCCACTTGCTTTGCCAGAAAGCAGCCATGCTGAGGCTGGCCTTCCTTGTTGTATAGGCAGGACTGCAGATGGGAGGAGCCATGTGCTTCACCAATGGACCCTGCCTGAGCTGTTGAGGTAGGGATGGGGGTAGGGGTGGCAGGATGGGGGTGGTGTGGGGTTGTGACTCATTTCCATCATTCTCAGATGGTTCTCTAAACTCCCATTGACTCTGAAATTTCTTTCTCAGGGAAGACAGCTAAAAATAAAAGGCTCCCCAATTCAAGTCTTTACCAGAGGAGACCCCTCAACTTGGCATTTGGCACCTGCCCCAGCTGGCTAAAAGCAGAATGACAGCATTGAGCACTCTGGGAGAGGGCCCATTGCTGCATTTTCCTTTAGACCATGAGACTTAATAAATAAATAGGCCTTCTTCCCACTAAAAATGTCTGGCATTTGAAAATTACATACTCATCTGAAATACAGAATTGGGACATAAGGAATCAGAATGGGTTCATTTATTGAACCTAAAACAGTGCTTAACATTCAAAATGATATTTAGGAAAAACACACACAAAATGATGAAATGAACAAATGAGCATATGGAAATTAAATTTGTCTGACTGTAAGTCCTCAAAAGTGGCTTTGCAAAATTAAGTAGGGAAATCAGTTACAGTTAATAGAGTAAGCTCTCATTAGGATGAAAATTGAATGTTGGGAGTCTGAAGACTGGTCATTTCCCTCTATCAGCAGCTCCAGCTGTTGAAATCAGTTGTTTACAGAAAAGAACTTTGTTTCTTCTTTACAGCACTATCAGATTGTGAGCTAGACCCTCTCCTACCAATCATTCTTTGCCCTCAAACAGCAATGTCTAACGTTTCTTCGATGGAGTCTCTCCAATCTTCCTTCCTCTCAGTCTGTTTTGGAAGCTAAATGTAGACAAGACAGGGTAGCACACTCAGCTGCTGGTGTTACAGAATGCAATCTTCCCCTCTTGAGAATCTCCTGAATTTAGAAACCCCAGAGATGTGAAATGGCACAATTCCCCATTCTTCCTGTTACAGAAATGTACGAGGCTGTATTCAGAATTAACTATGGAAAAATTCACAGAGAGAGGAGGGGTCACAAGAGAGAAACACAACTCAGAAACCCTTCAGGCTCCACCTCTGCATGTTTGGCAAAGTAAGTTACATAATAAAATAAACAATTGCAACCAAAGTGGAGAATGGAAGTTGCAGAAAAGAAGGGCTCCTCTGGTCATCAGTATGAAATACTGAGGTGTGGCAGATCAGTCATCAATGGGGACATGAGAGAGGGCTTGTATCTTACAGGGATCTGCAGAGTAAACATCCCAGAGGAGATTGCTAAGTCACTCTTAGATCATTTAAAATATGTTGTGAGCTGTGTTAGTAAACTTAGCAACATTGTTAGTTTATTAGAGGTTTTCGTGTGTGTGTGTGTGTGTGTGTGTGTGTGTGTGTGTGTGTGTGTGTGTGCACTTTGCACTTGTGAACATGTTCATGAATGTGCATGTATACACATTTCCATGCTGAGAAGAACCTGAGTCTTCCTCTATTGCTCAACATCCTATTACCTTAAGACAACATCTGAACTGGAAACTCAGTTTTGGCTGTGCAGTCAGTGAGCCCTTGAGCTCCACCTATCTTTGTCTGTTATTGCTGGGGCAATAGGCATGCCCAGATTTTTATGTGGGTTCTGGGGATTCAAACTCAGAACCTTATGCTTGCAGAGCAAGTACTTTTACCCCTTGAGCCATCCCCGCAGTCCCAAATGACATGTTTTTAGTGATACATTATCATACTAAGCATGGGAAGAATTGCTTGAAAGGGTTTTAATTTGAATGCTGACAGCATGTCAACAGAGAGCAGACCCATTTTAGATTAGAGAATTCGGGAAAACCAGACACAATGAAGAATCATTCTGAGCAAAAGAACTGCCAGGAAAAGGCAATGCTGGTATTTGGCTGTCTGGTCTCCTCAACACACAGCATGTCCTGACACATTTGCTCTTTTCCATAGTATTTTCCAAAATCAAGAGCTGACATTTGTAAACACACTACTTGGGTGGAAAGATGCCCAAGCATAAAGCAAGCTGTAAAAATCCATGCAGTATATTTTGCCAGAATAAACCACCAGACCACAACAAATAAAAGCAGGGCCCCTAAAGGAAACCCAGCAATGATCTTTTACATCATGAACAAAGTGGAAGGTCCTGGCCTTAAAGCAGCTATGGGGATGGGGAAACAGCCCACTCATCATGGGCAAGGCACACAAAGCATTGGTACCTCATACTACTTATCTTCAAGGTTCTGGTTCTCTATAAGCGAGTCCACCTGATAGGCATCCATGCTCCTCATGGGATCCTATCTCCAGATTGGGTGAAACATGTTGTTTGAACATCCCCTAACCACTGGATATACACACTAAACAGTATACACAATATACACACTAAACACTAAACAGGCTTTTCTGTGTCTGAGCCCAGCTCTTTCTAGAGCAGCTCAAAGCAAGAACTCTGGCTTCTTTGTCTTTCTCTCCTAGCATTGCTGGATCTCTTTTGGAACTCAAGAAATATCAACTGGGCTTCTTCTGACATACATGCCTCTTAGGCTAAAAGTCCCTTAGGAGTAGAGATGGGCCTATATTTAAGAGCTCCTACTTTCCAAGTCATGGTACTTGAGAAGGAGCTAAGAGTTCTACTTCTTGATCCACAGGCAGAAGAAGCAACTGTCTCCCACACTGGGCACAGCTTGAGCATACGAGAAAAGCCTGACCCCACAATGAGGCCACACCTCCTAATAGTGCCATTCCCTATGAGCCAAGCATGAGTCTGTGTGGGCTATACCTATTCAAACCACCATAACACCCAATATCCTCTCTCTCTCTCTCTCTCTCTCTCTCTCTCTCTCTCTCTCTCTTTCTCTCCTTTCTCTCACACAAAAGAATAAAATTATGATTATAAATTTAAGTCAGTTGTTTTCCATTAGTTATTAAAATTCTATTAGTTAAATTATTGACATCTACCTATCCCAAGTTTGAAAACAGAAGGAAGAAAGGAAGGAAGGAAGGAAGGAAGGAAGGAAGGAAGGAAGGAAGGAAGGAAGGAAGGAGGGAAGGAGGGAGGAAAGGAAGAGAAAGGGGTAGGGGGAGGGGAGATGAGTAGAAGGGATTAATTCATGAAAGTTAGTACTGTGGCTAAAGAATACTAATTTGGGGTTCCAGATCTGCATTTGTCCACTCCATCACAGTCTAATTGTGAGGTCTTTGTTCAGCCTCTCTGAGGTTTAGTTTCCTCATTATAAGATGGAAAATAATTTCTGTGTCAAAGGGTTGTGTTGATGAAAACGTGAATGATGGCTCCTATAACACATCAGCTGCAGAGATCTCCAGTCACAAATTCCAGGGCCTTTTCTGTTCCCTCTCAGGCCCCACCTTCTCTTTAGACACTACCCTCTTGGCTGCAGTGACCATCCCCTGAACCACGGATGAAAAATTCCAAGAGTTTGACTTGACACAGAGGCAAAACAAACTCACAAATCAGAGACTTTGTTTTCTTTCTCTTTACCACTGCATAGCAATACAGTTCAGAAACCCTAAGCCTGGAAGGCAGGAAGTACTTCCCCTCTCCTGGGATCTGCCCTTTATTCACATAAGAAAACCTCTTTGCAGGAAAGAGAACAAAATTCTACAAAGTAAAGGGGAATCTGCAGTTGGGATGGGAGTGAGCTTTGTGGACCTTGGTAATATGGGCTTTCAACTATTAACTTCCTGGCCAGAAAGGGTCATTTTCCCCATTAAAACCTTCTTTAGTGGCTAAGCAAATCCCTCTTTGCACATTTCACTCCCACCTCTTGCTCTACCTAGAGATTAATAGTCCAAGTCTCAAATGATACTTAAATTGACACAGTAAGAGTGTTCAAAGCTTCCACACCTTCATTAAAAAATATTGACAAAACCCAAAAACAGTGTCTCTTTTCTGAGTTCATTTCCCCTTCAACTTTGCAGTTTCGTAGGTCTTATTATTGGTACAATTATTTTCAGTGACTCATACCTAATTATTATTTGTCTCATTCATTGGCAATCTAGCACCTGGCTTGAAGTGTCTGTATCTTGTAATAGGTTCATATTCTCCATCATCTGTTGACTCTAACATGTTCAATCTCACTTGCTATGGGCACTCTTACCCCTAATGCAACTCTGTTGACATTCCCTCATATAATGGTGAGGCCACTGAGCATCCAGTCACTCCTCCTAACCAGTTGTATGCAATCCTGTCTTAATTGCACTTGATGTTGGGCTCTAAAGAGTAGCTAGAGAAGATAACCCTGAGAAGAGTTACATCTATGAAGCCATCAAGGAGTCATAATTCATGCTGGGTACATATCTTTTTTGTGGTAACTTTAGGGTCACTCACACTCCTGCCCATACCTCTTACCTATGCTCTCTGTAAGTAACCCCAATAAACCCATTTGTCCTTCAGGGTGAACTTTGGTGGAATCAAACTTTAGTTTGTCATCAGAACCTTGGGAGGAATGAGTAAATGTTGTTTACATCTCCCCCAGGAGGAAAAATTCTCACAACAGCCATTAAAGCTTTAATTTTCCAGAATGCTCTCTGATATGCATGAATTAGCCTTTATAAAAGTTTGGGGAGTGGTACAGACAAGGACTATAAAATCTCAAGGCTTAGCATTAATGATCATCAGCCACTGGCACCTAACAGTTACCCACCACTCTGTCCCCACAGCATAGAACACTGCAGTCCTGAAGCCTATTACTCTCATTTCTCATGTCTTCTTTCTAGTCTCCAGAAAGTACAGACTTTCTCCTATCTTGTTTCACATAAATCACTCGACATTATAATAGTTCTGAAACATCTTGCAGGAAAAAATCCAGAGAGGATTAGCGGTGGGGCAGAGTCCACTAGACACACCACCCCCAGAAGCCTGGCAAAAATAGTTTTGTAAATGAAGAACTGAAGCGAATCCACATCTTTCTCTTGAACGAGAAAAAGAACAATCAGCTCTTCATATCTTTCCCCTGCTCTAATTAGGCATTTTGTGTTACTTAATGTAAATTAGCAATGTCAAGTGCATACATGTGCAAATTATGAACTGTTATCACCAGCACCATTTTGATTCTTAAAATTTTTGTAAAGAATTCACATCACTCAAATTTCATAGCAGGATTCTGCTCCTGCTATTAATCTTGCCCTTGAGTATATTACAAAACTTCAGTGGAATAGATTAGAGGAAGAACAAAAGAGATGAAAATGATTTGAAGTCAAATACCCAGGCTAGAAGCTCTCTCTTCCCTTGGGTTTCCCACAGAATTTAAGAAGAAGAAGAAAACAGAGGCACAACTATAGTATGAAAATGTGGTCTTTCTCGTCCATTTCAGGCACTTCAGTTTGTAGACGACCAAGTCATTTAAGTAAAGCAAGGCAGGCCATAAGCATAGTTCTACATAGAAGGCATTGTCACTTGGCTCTCCTGAGTATTAGCATCTTGCTAATGCTGTGGGGAGGACACAACAGAACACATGCAGGAACTTTAGTGCTGTCCACCACAGTGCACACTGTGATGTCTGGAGGGGAAGGTCTTAACCTGCTTCACCCTGGGATCAGAATTGAGGAACCATTACTATGAGAGATGCTCCACACAGCTTCCTCTGTGGATCACCGTGAAGCTTGACACACAGCCTGGCAGTAAGAAAAGGTCTGTGTCTGCATCACCTCGACCCCACATTCTTTGTCACATTCCCGAATCCTTGAACTCTGTAAGTTCTGGAAAATAAATGGCTGGAAGAGATCATTTGAAGCCAGGCATTGGTGGTCCTAGCACTGGGGAGGCAGAGGCAGGCGGATCGCTGTGAGTTCGAGGCCAGCCTGGTCTCCAGAGCAAGTGCCAGGATAGGCTCCAAAGCTACACAGAGAAACCCTGTCTCAAAAAACCAAAAAAAAAAAAAAAAAAAAAAAAAAGAGGTCATTTGAACAGCAGAGCAAACACCACAGAATACATGGCTCTAACAACAAACATTTCTTTACTCCTAGGCTTAGAGGTTGTATGAAACAAGGGCGAGCTTGGTTCAGCCTAAGCCTAAGGCCTCTCTCCTGGGCTGTTATCGCATGTGGCTGTGCTCTCTCTGTGTTCCCATGTGGTCTTTCCTCTATGTATACACATCCCCAGCACCTCTTTGTGGGTCAACATTGTTTTCTTCTTAGACACCACTGAAACTGGGTTAGAGCCTACACTCAGAGCCTCATTTGAACTTCAACTTAATCACTTTTTAAAGGTCATGCTGACAAAAACAATTATATTCCAGTGTTCTAGAGTCAAGGATTTAACATAAGAATGAGGAGTGTGTACACTTCTGTCCGTAATATCATTGAGGTAGATGCACAAACAGACCTGAGTTTTCTCTGCTTGACATCGCTTCCATTCATTCCCACTACAGACAATGTTAACAGGAATCTCATGGGAACCAGTCTAGTCCCTCACTCTTATAAATTCCATGACTCTTCTAAATATTCATTTGTTCTAATTTCATGGGGTGATTTGGTTTGAGGTAGGTACAATTTTCTTTTGTATCAAAGGTCACCAGTTTTGCTAAGCTAACTTCTACTCTTGATCCAAATTCAGTGTGTTTCAAGCTGTCCAGGGAAGAGGAATAAGTATACCAAGCTTTTGGTTCACCTGAGCAACATTTAACATTCCCAGGCATTACAGAGATCTCTGGTACAAAATAATGAAAATCTTACTACACGCTGGAAATAGACTAAACCTAATGGGGGAAAACACATGGACAAAGACTGGTTGCATTATAACTAAATACAATTAAAAATAATTCTACAAAAAATAATTCTGCAAAGCACTTTAAGGTGGATTTAAAATCTTGAAGTTAATAAAATTGGTCAATTTTGCAGAAGTTTGCCAAGTTCCAAATTGACAACAGATGGTCATATTAATGATGTCTTTCTCCAGCCCTGCCGCATCATTGAGAACAGTGCCTGCTCCTCATTTATTTTTACTGTTCGTGCTTGAACACCAGGGCTCTGTTATTCAGAACCACACTTCTGGGAAGAAGAAGATTTTCTTCTACCCAATACTCTGAGGCTATTAGGAGTCCTAAGGTAGAAAAAAATCACAGAATGTGTGTTGAATTCTAGAAAACTTACCACAAAACTCATACACAAAAACCCACTTGACAGAGCTGGCTCAAGAATGGGAAGTTCAAGGAAGCCAAAGACTGCCATGACAAACACTGACATCACATGGCCAAGAAGGGCTTGAAGTTCCATGCCCACAACACACTGACCAAAAGACAAAGTTCTCTTCGATTCTTTGCACCCAGACAGCCCTGTCTATTCCATCATTCCTTTCCTCAGGATGCTCACACCCTAAGGCCATGTATACAGCCCTCTATCTCAGCACCCTTCAAGCAAGTCTATATTCTCAGAGTTCTTTTTCTTTTCCCACAGGAGCCCTTAGTAAAATAGTAAAATAGATTGGGAACCTTGCCATACATCCTAGTATGGTTCACTTAACACCCAAGAGCCTTAGTCTCTTCATTCCTCAAATGGGATTCCTTCCTCATACTCCATGGGAATGGGCAGTGACAGCAATCACTCTATGATTAGATGAAGACAGGAGTCAAGTAACTCAACCAAGGCCACACAGAGATGGGGCAGAGCTACATCCGACCCTGGGATGACTAACCAGAGACCTTGATGCTGCCGTAGTGTTAGACTAGATATGTAGAATCTCCTGGATGCTTCTATGCATTTCTGCTTCCCTGGGTAGCTGTTATAGCATATAAGCATTTTGTTTTGCATGGGTGGTAAACAATACATCCTACCAGCCTACCATCTTCTGCTATTGCTGCCCTAGGTAGGAGGAGTGCATGTTTATAGAGATGATCTTAAAACACCACCTTGGCCAACCAGGTAACTCCAGTGATGGGATATCAGATAGCAAGAAATGACAAATATAATTTGAGATAGATGGTTAATAAAGAGAGGGCTGTGATGTATAATCCTTAAAATAGCCCATAATTACTCAAATGGAAATTCTTTTCCTCTGAGTCATTAAAAAAAAGACTCTTTGTTATGGACTAAATTGCTTCCCCTCAAAAAAATTCCATTTTAAGTTCTAACCCCTGAACCTCTCTGTGACGACATGTGGGAGGCAGGGTATTTTCAGTGGTATGTGTGGTAGCATGAGGTGGCTTTAACCCCAGTATGACTGGCATTTTCTAAAGAAGACATGATATAGACACAGGGCAATGTGGGTGGAAGATGTCACGAAGCCAGAGAGAGGTAGTGAAAATTAAGGGGGGGGGTTGAGATGGACCCTGGGAAGGAATCAACCCTACCAGGGCTTAATCTCAGACTACCAGCTTCCAGAAAAGTGAGCAATCAAGGCTCTGCTGTGTAAGTATTGTATGCATCCCAGTTAGTACTCTTTCATCAAATCAGACAGAACAAAAGTAGTAGTAGATTAAAAAAAATTAAAAATGATTTCCTTAGGGTAGCAAGCCTCAGATGAAACACAAAGAATGGGAGATGGTGGTCTTGTCTTTATACCCTCTTACATCATTTCACACTCTTGCCACCACAAGCCAAGGGTTAAAGTATTATTATCCCCTGCCCACAAGTGACAGCCAAGTACATTTTCCTAAAATATTTCTTCAGCCTATTGCCTCCCTGTTCAGAAATCTCCAGCAGCCCCCCCCCCATTGTCTTGAGGAAAAAGTCCAAATTCCTCCCATTTCTCCCAAGTAGTCCTGGAAATATCTTGTAATTTATAAGCCAGAGAGCAAACATACTCTCCAAGCAGCACACAGCCACAGAGTATGATAAAGGAACCTGGGAAGGCTTCCTAGAGTGAGGAATTGCTTAACCTACAGACACCACCAGGACCCCTAATGGTGATCAACAGACAAAGAATGACATTGTTGGGCTGGAGTAAGCAGTTAAGAGGCATTCTGTTCTTTCAGAGACCCAGAGTTCAGTTCCCACCCAACCATCACAATGGTCTGTAACTCAAGCTCCAAGGGATCTGACACCCTCTTCTGGCAACTGTGCAAATATGTATATACATACTCAGATACACACAGAGAAAAATAAATAAGTTAAATCATTTTTTAAGAATAAAAATGTGGTATCACCTGCAAAGACTTTTTCTAGTTTCAAAGGAGTATCTGAATACATCTGAAAGTCCACAGACTACCAAACTTCCAGAGGTGCAGAACCTGAGCTACAGTGTTCAAAGAGCACTTTTTTTTTCTCCAAGGAATCCAGAGAATTCACTATTTCCTGGATGAAAGATGTAAAACGTAGCTGGGTGATGGTGGCACACGCCTTTAATCCCAGCACCCAAGAGGCAGAGACAGGTGGATCTCTGAGTTCCAGGCCAGCCTGGTCTATAGACAGAATTCCGGGACAGGCTCCAAAGCTACACAGAGAAACCCTGTCTGGAAAAAACAAAAACAAAACAAAAAAGATGAAAGATGTTACCAGCCAGGGACTGGGAGAGTGTGATGGTTAACAAGGACTGTCAATTTGACCAGATCTAGAATCACCTAGGAGACAGGTATCTGAGCATGCCTGGGAGGGATTGTATAGATTAGGTTAATTGATGTGCAAAGACACACCCTACATGTAGATGGCACCATTCTTTGGGCTTCAGCTGGTCCTAGGCTGTGTAAAAAGGAGGAAGCTAGCTGAGCATTGGCATCAATCACTCTCTGCCTCTTGACAGTGGACATAATATAAGCAACTGCTTCAAATTCCTGCAGCCAGGACTTCCCACCATAAGCTGTGAACCAAAATAAATCCTTCCTTCCTTAAACTGATTTTGCCAGGGTGTTTTATCATAGCAACAGGAAAAATAACTAAGAGAGAGGTTAAGTATTTTCATTAGATGCACTTTCTCTCTCCTCCTTCTCTCTCTCTCTCTCTCTCTCTCTCTCTCTCTCTCTCTCTCTCTCTCTCTCTCTCTGTGTGTGTGTGTGTGTGTGTGTATGTGTGTGTGAGTGTGCACCCATGCAAGCTTTCACATCTGCAAGGGTCCATGCATGCCACAGGAAGAACACATTGGTCAAAGGACAACTTGCAAGAGTCAGGTCTCTCCTTCCATCATGAGACACTCAGGAATTGATCTAAAGTCATCAGGCCTAACCGTCACCCATTGAGACATGTCACCAGACTGCCACCCCAGTTTTATGTGGTACTGGGAATT
The DNA here is from genome assembly GCF_003668045.3 of Cricetulus griseus. Taxonomy (NCBI): domain Eukaryota; kingdom Metazoa; phylum Chordata; class Mammalia; order Rodentia; family Cricetidae; genus Cricetulus; species Cricetulus griseus. Next base: position 120,909,109 of record NC_048598.1, read on the forward strand.
GAACCCAGGGCCTTGTGCATGCTGGGCAGAGTTCTGTCAAGTGACCTCTATCATCAGCTTTCCTGCATTTCTCCAAGTCTGTTGGGTGTGTGCAAAAGCTCTACCCTAATCAGAAGGAACATCCTTACCTTTCTGTTTGGTTTTCAGGGCTGCCATGTGCAAACTCCCAACCAGAGTATTCCTACTAGAACTAATTCTTGACACCAGCCACCCAATTACCAGACCATTCCTGGTCCCACATTTATTGGTTTGTTTTCTTGCAGCTTTTAGTATGCAGATGTTGAGGAGGCTTCCATCCTTGGAGTCAGACTGCAGTCCCCGAGTAGCATGTAGACACGATACAGCTTCTTCCTTTAACTGCTGTCTGTGGACACGGCCCACACTTCTGGCTCTTTGTCCAAGCTCCTTATTTGACCCTCTCCTGCTGGAACTGCAGATCTCCTCTAATTTACAGGAGAGCTGTCAATCTGCCTGTTCTTTGTCATCACTCTCAACACTAACAGCCATAGTCTGTCCTTGAATACTCATCCATCGACAGTTATCATTCCCCTGAAACTTGGGCTACTACCATATCAGACCTCAAGGGTATCAAGAGGGACACAGCTCCACTTTTAACCCTCTGTAGTCTGCATCATCTGATGTACACAAACTTCCTTGCTGATCAGTCCCTCTTGACAATGAACCACAGGTACATGCTGGAATCACCCAGGGAGGCCATAAAATCTCAGATGTTCAGGTGGGACCCAATAAAATCTCAGATGCATAGCATCAGAACTTCCAGGAGTGGAAGGCATGTTGGAGTATTTCTTAAAGGTCCTGAGATGATACTGAGATGCTGTGAGTGTGTGTACAATTGCTTTCAGCTCTTCCCCCTGTTTCCATAGCACAGGCTACACAGATATCAGCAGCAACTACCCCAGGAAATAACACTGAAGTCAGAAAATAGAGATAAAGTGGTCCCCAGCTGCTTCAGTAAATGTGATGACTCAAACAACTGATATTAGAGGGGAAATTGCCAACTGTTGGGTAGAAAGTGGGTCAGAGCTCGGTGTTACATTCAAGCAACAGCTTGTAGTGAATTCTAATTGGGAATTAGGAAAGCTATCATAAACTTCAAGAATCTGAACCACTAATTATAACGGTTGGGAAGGATAATGCACCCCCATCACAGTCCAGCTCACTACCCTGAGCTCTGTGACATCCTGGCCATGGATTATTTCTTCTAGAAAGACATATCTGACTTGAATAGCCACATATATTGCTAATCTGCAGTGTAGATGGTTAGTTCTAGAAGGCATATCCCAAGTGGCGGTTGAATGCGCTAACCTTTAAGGCTCTCTTTAGTGCTAGTAAGTCTTTGATTCCAGGTGACAAGCCCATAGGGTTCTAGAGAATGGTGGGACGAAAATGATAGGCCACTGCCTCCAGTCACTGCATTGTTCTGAAGAGCTCAAACAAGCCTGGTGGCAGGAGGCCCTGCTGCTTAGGCAAGGGCACAGGTTGGACTTGGCATTGCTGGAGGAACTCAGTGAAACTGAGATCATCACACTGGTTTCAGAAGGTGGCTGTGAGTCAGAGTGACAGCCAGGAGGTTTGTGTGGGTGGGAGGCCTTTCCTCCCTGTTGGAGAGGATCTGCTTTTCCTTCTGTCTTAGTGGCTTCACAGAAAGCTAGCCATAAAGCCTGCAGGATGAACCCAGGGGCCATAGAAATGTCTGCTTTCCTGTGGGTCACCTTCTCTCAGAGGCAACTGACTTGGAGATTTCAGCACAAAGCAGCTACCAGCAAACCACATGTGGCCTCGCTGCAGCTCCAGGGCACCCCTGGGGAGCAAAGCCACACTTGTCTAATTCATCAAGATCCCCTTGTGAGAAACAGCCTCACTAGAGGAAGGCTGATGAGAAAGAGATCTGGGGTAGGAGAGAAGTTGCCACTTTCTGGGAAAGTAACCAGGGAGAAGTTATTGCCCAGAGATAAAGGCATATGCAGGTGTGCCCGACCTCCAGACACAAGGAAGCACTAACATCATTTATGTATTTGGATAGGAAAGATTTGAAACCCGAGTTAACCGGCTCTAACAGCAAATTAACCACAAACTGTTTTCATGCAACTGGCTGATGCCAAGGTCAAAGTCAGGTTTCATTACCAACTCAGTCTGCTTAGCACCACATATTGAGATCAAACTCTATAGTTCCTAAAGAAAGTATACCCTTACCCAGATCAAACGGTCTCCAAATACCTCACAGAAGTTCAGAGGGGTAGATAGGGAAACAGTTCACAAGGATACCCAAAAATGAGTTGGCATACAACCAAATTTAGTCCCCCAGAACTGAGGAGAGAGTTGTAGTTCTGTGGCTAACATACTGCAGCAAGCATGAGAACTGGAGTTTGGATCTCTAGAACCCACATAAATGTCAGGTGGGTACAACACCCTATCTGTAATACCAACCTTTGGAAGGGGAAGTAGGATCCCCAGAGCAAACTAACTAGCAAGACTAGAAATCTCACTGGGCTTTTCATTTGACTGAGAGCTTCTGCTGGAATTAAGTTGCCTTGGTCATGGTGTCTTATCACAGCAATGAAAAAGTAACTAAGACACACACTCGCACCAACAAAACTCAGTCTCAGTCACAGAAAGGTAAACTGCCCTCATCTTTCACCATCACCCATACTGCTTTATGAGGCTTGCCCAGTCCATCTTCCTATCATCTGGGCTTCATCAAGGTGCAAGGTGCCTCAGCAGACAGCACTAGCATTTGGGGTGAAGGATTTTCTCACTGTCTGGAACTATCCAATAGGACCCTTTAAAACTCTGGCTTACACCCTCTTACTCCCATGGTCCACCTTCATTAGCGAAATTCAAATATGTTCTCACCCCTTTCTGAAGAGCCTAGGGTGAGGGAGACATCCTGTTCCCTGAAAAGAACAAAAGCCCTGGTCCACGTCTTAATTACACACTCCTTCTGTTATAGCATCCTTCAAAGACAGCTGGCTGCCCACAATGACAACTGCATGCCAGTCCTGTTCCCCAGGAAGCCAGAACCCCCAGTACAGACTGATCCCAATGGTCTCACTTTGTAGTGCTCATGGATCCTGGTTCTTCAGAATATGGCAGTTGTTATCACTGCTCCATTGATTCAGAACCCACCGGCCCTGAAGCAAGTCATGGTACCCCTGTACTATTTGTCAGAAAGTACTACTTTGTGCTGCTTTGAAACTCATCTTCCTAGGACTCCCACCTGCTAGACTTGAATCTGACCTCTAAAGGCTACAAAAATGTAGGAGTGCTACCCCAGCTCCTGTTTAAATATGAAGCGAGCTGCCCAATCAATCCCTTGGGTTTGACAAGCAACCTAGTTCAGCTCTTTGTAAACAGCTGGATAATGTTCATACTTAGATGTCTCTATCACCTTACCTGTATTATCTTTGTTATCTAGTATTATCTAATACTTTACCTGTATTATCTTTGATGATTGCAAGACCCTATGAGCTAAGTATACATGGTAGCCATATGATGCAGGAATGATGGGAGATGTCATTCTGTAAATATGATTCTCTTATTGGTTGATGAATAAAATATTGTTGGCCAATAGAGAAGCAAGACAGGTGGGACTAGGAGACAAGGAGAATTCTGGGAAATGTAGTAAGGAGATGTTGCCTTGTGATCCTGGGAGAAGAGGATGCATGAATCTGGCATTCTCGATAAGTTAAGACCTTGTAGAAATACATATATTAGTAGTTATGGGCTAATAATTAAGACAGAGATAGCCAATGAGAAGCCCTAGATAGTGGCAGCAGATTTATAACAGAGTCTGTTTCTTATTTGGAGTTGACAAGGCACTGGGACCAGGCTGGTGGGAAGAGTTATCATAACAGAGGAAGCTTAGCAATCAACCCACATCTATGGAGAAATAAAGCCATGGCCTGTGATCCTGGGTTCAAAACATGTGTCCTTTATTACAGCTTGCAATTGCCACATTTGATGCTTAGAACCCATTGTTTCAAAAATAGAAACATACAGGTTCTCCAACAGAGGTTGTGGGTGAGAGCCAAATAAATGATTCTTCTGGGATTATCCAAGGATCAGCATTTCAAAACTAATGCCTTGTGTGACACTGAACCTCAGCTTAATGTTTCTCTATAGAAAAAATAAAAATAATGTTGGCTCCACGTGTAGCCTGGCCAGTGCACACAGGGACAGTGTCACTGCCTCCCTGACACATGGAACCTGAGAGCCTTCTCTCACCCTGAGGAATGACTCCTGTGTACAAGGAGACCACCTGTGGAGAATCTAACATGTCACTCACCTCTGATTCCCTCCCTGCAGCTGCTTCTCTATCCCTGCACGTGTCCTTGTGAAGAGCATCCCTTGAAGGCAATTAAAATTACACGGTGCCCCGATTTCAATCCTCCCACGATCGTGCAGAATATTTTCCACTTAAAAAATTAAGTTTTAATTAAGTTTTTTCATCAAAACACCAGTCCTGCTGATAATGTCAGGAAGGGCTAGAAAGTAATTATGTGCACAATCTGGTTTTGACACACTCCTTTCTCCACTGAGACACTTCCGTCTCCTTTACTTCATTAAAACTCCCCCGTCACCTTAACAATGTTTCCTTTCTCTCTAGTCACTACAGTAGAGACAAAGAACCCAGGCTCCCTTCTTTATTGGATAGACCCTGTTAGACACACAGGTTAGACCCAAGCATCTTCCTCCAGCCAGCTCTCTTTATCGGACCACAGACCAGGTAGATGGAGGACCAGCCTCTAGTTTCAGGAGGGCGCTTGGGTGAAGACTAACACATACACTTCTTCAACCTTCTGCCCCAGCCTAATGTGAAGAAGAGATGCTCTATACTCCAATGTCCCGACAATCCAGTCAGTAAATGCAGTACACGAGTCACAGGCCAATGCTTCTTTCTGTTAAATAACTCCAAACCTCTCCATGAGTCTTTCACTTATGATTAGTTTGCTAGGACTAGCTAATGAATTGCTATACATGAGGGGTGGGGAGGGAGGGGGCTTGACTCAGTGAGTGATATGCTGGCTGCACAAACAGGAAGGCCTGAGTTCAGACTGGATTGGGGTTCACTTAAATCCAGGAAGCAAGCATTCACTTTAAAATCCTTACCATTATATTTACACAGATTCTGCTTACTTAGGATGAAATTCTGAAGTCCTAACACTGTCCTTTAAGGTATCCTGATACTGAGATGGGAGACTTAGGCTAGACCCCACACCCTACCTGATGGGATTGTACATGTCCACAGTCTACAGCTGAAGGTATTATAATGAAAAAAACGTGCAGATGAAAATGGAAATTGTCATGGGTTATTTTATCATGAGGTAGAAATATCCTTTAACTATACCAGCTTCTGAATATTCCCCTCTTTTTCTTATTTATTTAATAAAGCCAATCTTACATTCTTCTCTGATAATTTGTTTCAGAGTTCAAAACTTGAGGAAAGCTGAGCTCCACTGTGCATTGATTCAAGCTTTCTTCTTACCCGTATTCCTCACTACACGTGATCCTTCACACAAGTGAACAGCAAATAGCACATCTCCTGAGCACAAGGCCCCTTTCCGGCTTCACCCTGCTCCTTCCAGCTGGGATGTCCAGTGTTTTTCTTCCCCCAAACTCTTATTCTGTATATGGTGCTCTCCATCTATCTCTTCAGCACTCCTATCAAAAGGTAAGACACCACGTTTCATCCTAAATGGGGTGTCTGCATCGCTCATCACACCTCTCCTCTCGAGGCTTAGTGGTTTGTTTTGAAGAGGGAGTAGATGGATTGCAACAGCTGGAGGTGATGGGTGACTTAGGAAACAATGTTTTCCAGACACAACAGGGCAGATGCACAAATGAACTCACCTGGAGCTTACCGCATGCACAAGACCTACAGAAGCTAAAGCCAGACAAAATTTCAGCCTGGATAAGGGGATGAATATGATCAAAATGCATTGTATGAAATCCCCCAAAGAATTCATAAAATCATTATTATTTTTAAAGTTAGACTCCAATTGCTCTCCTGAACACCGCCAGCCAAGTGACTCACCTCAGCTGAGTAGGATGCAATGGAAATGAGGCTCACTAACTTCAGAGTCTACATCATCAAAGATGATGTAATCTCTGCTTGGCTCTCACAGTACTATTCATCTCAAATCACAGTTACCAAGCTCTGAAGGTATCCAAATGCAAAGGACATATCCTCCAACTTCCATCCAGTGCATTACAGTGAGTAGGCTTTGGTGATTCTCACCCTAGACTTCAAGATACATGCTCTAATGCCAAGAAAAGCAGAGAGAGTTGTCCACACCAAGCCCTGCCAAAACTGCAATCTCATGAGCAAAATATACTTAAAACCATAGCTTGGGAGTTTGTTGTATACTATGAGAAATCTGGAATGTTCAGACCCAGCCATCTTGACCTTCCTAAGATCCATTTATTTGTTGGACCATGCAACAAATGCCAATGTTATAATATCAATTTGATGTACTTCAAAATTCAATATGTCCTAAATAAAACCCAGTCTTTTCTTCAAACCTTATTTTGTGCAGCTTTCTCTCAGTGAATGGTATTGATGCTCATTCTACTCAGCAAATGAAAAGTCTGGGGGCAGTGCTATCACTCTTCCTCTATATATTCAACTAATTCCTATCCCACTGATTGTGTGTCTTCTATGGCTCTGGATTCCATTCACTTATCCTTTCCTCATTGTGCCTACCAATTCCCTAGCACCTAGCACCTCAATTACAGTGTATCCCAATGGATTCCAGATAATCAATAATTTCTCATCATTCTATGGCTAAAACTCCAAAGCCTTAGACGGGTTACAGGATGTTGCACAGCCTCTACCTCCCACTGCAGTCAGTTCTTACTCTATGCACTTTCATGTCTTCTAGGCCCCAGCACTGTGACCTTCAACAATCTTTTTATGGCCTCATCTTCTCTCTTAAAACAGAGCATTGGCAAGAGCTGTTTCTCTACCCACAAAGCAATTCTGCACCCATTTCTCAACAAACCAACAATCTCCCCTTAAACATGGCCTCCTTAGGAAAGCTCTTTGCTTCCAGACATATAAGAGTCCTCTATTATATACCTTGTGTCACTCACTACATTGGTAATTTCGAAAAAAAAAATGGCCAAAAGATTCATGAGCATCTACTCTACTCAGCTCATCAAGTCATGCTGCCTTCTTTTGTTTTTCACCCTAGTCCCAGTTCTTAGACTCATGGGGGTGCACAGTATCAGCTAAGTCAACATCCCACCTTTAATTCTAGCACAGTATTTTACTTCAAATAGACCGTCATTAAATTGTAAATGAATGGAGAATACAGTATGTAAGACTTAGAAGGGAGAAAATTGAACTCTGAAGCTCAAAATTAGAGAAGGTTCTCCAAGGGATATGGTCAGCTTTTGTTGAAAGAATTCAAAAAATATTAGCTACAACTTTGCAACCTTTTTATTCAAGGCCAACTAACTTTAATTTACTTTTCCTTTGTTTTTGGCATTTATGATTCCTTGTTAAATGGAAATTATTCAAAAATAAGATTAAATAGAAAGACAGCAGTCTGATGAATTTGTAGAATTCAGACAAATTTATTGTGGTTATATTTTTTTCTCTGAGATTTAAGAATGAAATTTTTCTAGATTATATGTGCTGGGAATCATGCTGACTCTATAAACATACAATGGGGCATCATTAGCTAAAATTATTCAGAAACAACTTCCCCAGTCTTGCCAATGTCTCAATAATCTTGAAATCCTTCAAAATGAGTCCATATTTTTCTAATTCCTTAGGTTTCTTTACTTCTCATCTTATAAAAGTCCTATAATTTCTGGGTGGTGGTGGTAAATGCCTTTAATCACTCAGGAGGTAGAGGCAAGCAGATTTCTGTGAGCTGAGGCCAGCCTGATTTACAGAATAAGTTCCAGGACAGCCAGACTACATAGAGAAACCCTGTCTTGAAAAACAGACGAAAAAGTCCTATAACTAAGATACTGCGTACAAATCCAGAATTATCCCATTATTAATTTTTGTGATGAGAATAAATAGTATCCACATTAAACAAACTTTGTGGTAACCACCATTCATTGTCCTTGTAGTGCATTTGTTATTTACATTACTAAGAGGAGACGATTTACCAATTTCAAAAACTCCAGTTGCTAAGAAAGTTAGAAATCTGATTTAAAATGTTATAAATGTTTAGACAGCAAACTTTGGTGACAAGTTATGACAGCACAAAGGTCTCAAAAGAGTAAGTGAATATTGCCTTAGCTCAAAAACTACATCCCTGTTTGCTGAAGCATTGGTTGCTTTTATCTTGACATTAATTATTCCCTAGAAAGCTGTTGATCATGTTGCAAAATGGATCATTTTACAACTGATGACCAATCATACTCATACATTTTAGGTTCTTCAACAGCAAAAGGCTGGAGGGGTCTCTTATGTATAATTCCATGGCAGAAATGAATGGTATAGAACCAGCAACCAATTGAACAAAAGGCAGATGAAGAATCAAGTATAAGAAAGAGCTAGATTCTAGCCGGGCATTGGTGGCGCATGCCTTTAATCCCAGCACTTGGGAGGCAGAGGCAGGCGGATCTCTGTGAGTTCGAGGCCAGCCTGGTCTCCAGAGCGAGTGCCAGGATAGGCTCCAAAGCTATATAGAGAAACCCTGTCTCGAAAAACCAAAAAAAAAAAAAAAAAAAAGCTAGATTCCCCTTCCTTTGCATTGTGTGTAGTATTTTGGAGAGATTTCCTTACTTCCATTTCTTGAGAAGGTCACAGGTGTCAGTAGGGTCTCTCCTGTAAAAGATTCTTTAAAATATTAGTCTTTCTGGGGGATGAGGGGCAGTGGTTGTGAATGCCTTTAATCCTAGCATTCAAGAGGCAGAGACAAGTAATCTCTGAGCTTGAGGATAGCCTGGTCATCAGAGCAAGTTCCAGAACAGGCAGAGCTACAATAGAAACCCTGTTTCAAAAAATAAAAAAATAAAAACAACTAACCAAGCAAAAGAATATTAATCTCTACCCAAGACTGTGTCTGATTCTTATTTGGAGACAGACTTCAAAATTTCTTGGTTTATTGGTTTCTCTTGTATCACAAGGGAAAGGCTAAGTCCTTCACCCCTCACTTGCCACTATGAAATAAGGCTTCAGCCAGATAAAGAGATAAAGGAACTGAACCCTTTCTTAGCATTTAATATTGTAAGTTGGTTCTCAAGAGAGCAAAGCATGGACTAGGCTAGATTAGTCATTCAATATCCCAAAGTCTAGTACCCCAGGCCCCGAACCAACCATCCACAACCTGCTAGGGTCTCCTCTGGGAGAAAGAATCCTCCCAACCTAGATCAGACACCACTGCAGTTGATTCCTCTGATCTGAACCTAAGGAATACACAAAGCAGATTGAGTGACCTCACAGACCCAGGAGGCTTCCTGTGAGTGATTTTCATGCAGGTCTAGCAGAGGATGACACAGAGGATGAGACTATATCACATATTTATCTTAATCACTGAAGAGCTTTCATTTATAATTCATGATTACCTAGACTACCCAGGATGCCTTATTAAAAAGGATGTCTCCTTTTTCTTTGTCTTCATTTTTTTTTTTACTTTTTTATGACCACAAGAAAGAGATGACTCTTAAATGTGGTATAAGAATGAGCTGTTCCCAAAATAGAAGTTGGTGCCCATTAATTACAGTGCTGTCCAACCAGTATTTTTAAAGTCACCATCATCGCCTACAAAGAGAGGAATATAGACTTCTACCCTACACTAGTACATTTAACAACCTTTAAAAAAACAAACAAAAAAAGAAAAAAACAGGAGAGTAACTGTCTTAACAACTATGAAATTTATCAATCCTTCCCCATCAGAAGGCTGGCTGACTAGCTTCCCAAAGTTAAGGAAGTAAACAGTAGGGGCCAAGAGGGCTAAATCCAAGCAGAAAAGATCAGTCCATATTCAGTTGATACAATCATTAATCAGGGGTTCAATGTGGTCTAGAGACTTAGAGGAATTTTTTTAAAAATTTGTTTAAACATTCTTACTGGTTTTTAATGAACACCTAAATTCTTTGAACTTAATATAAGATACATAATCCAGGAACACTGGTGCCTGGGATTATTTCTGGCATCAGCATGCATTACAAGGAACACAGAGCCATGACTTTGGTTGATGTCACATTCTGTAGCATCTCAAGCAGAGGCACCTCCAGCAGGAAGTGATGGTATTTTTAAAAGATGCACTGGGGAGCATCTCTGAGGAGTATAGGAAGTCCCCAGGAATTAAGGAACATGCCAGGCCTATTCACAGTGCACAGAGACAGACTCAAGGACAGCTCCAGGATGACAACCCACCAGAGTTCACTTTCTCTCTGCAACCTTAGAGTATCTCAAACATTGACCAAAGAACCAGCTCCTACAAGAGTCATGGAAGCTCAGAGTTGTACCCTCAGTTTCCACAGGGACACTTCTATGGCCTATCTTCTAGGGAGAAAGAGTAAATTTCAGCTCCATGCAATCCTGAAAACCCAGCAGAACAGGTGCAGTATACAGAGGAGAGACAGATGCTGGGGTGCAGTTGGACCCCAGAACACAGTGTTCTTGATTTGCAAAGGGATCAGAGAGAGAGTGGGACACTGGAGACCCATGCCACTTTATTTATCTGGGCATTGTTCCCTCCCTTGTTCATATCAGCTGATGGAGTAAAGGAGTGCCAGCCCCAAGCAACTCTAGGTGAGAGCTTTAACCAGCAAGGTGGCCTCAGTATGATCAAGATTCTGGAGGTCTACTTAAACAGAGAATGACTCTGGCTTTACTCTTTAAATACCTACCATCTTACTAGGAAAATATGGCACAACCCTGTGGATAGTGAAGCAGTGTTTTGATGCAAGTGGCTACAAACAGACAAGAAGTGGTACACATTTTACATGGAGAGCTCAAGGGTCAAACAACATTGCACTCATTAAAATAAAGTCTATACAAGTGAAGATATGGGGAAAACAACCCACTACAATGTGTTATGTGCCCTGCATCCCCAAGGTCAAGAGTCAGCCTGCCCAAAATTCCAGCATAAAACTTCTCAGGCCAAGGTGGGAAGCCAGCACAAAAAGCCGTCGGAATGTCACCAATGCCTCTTCTGATGTGGCCACATTGAATAAATCTCCTTTTTCTGCTTCACACTATTAACTTGACTGTTTTAATTGGCTTCTCCAGGACCAGTGGCGAAACTTGGTTTCTTGAGGGTACAAACTACACCCCAAGTATGGTAATACTGAGGGATAGTCCCTTTTCTCCTATGGGACATCTGCCAATGTTCCAGCTAGATGTCATGCTGGTGTGTGGCTGTTGGTGGCAGTGATGCGTCTTGTCTCCTTCACATTCAGGGAACAGCCTGGCAGTGAGGAAATGACTGGGAAATGGTCATGCAGGACAATTTCATCAAGAGACACTAGGGCCTTCTCAGCTTGGACTTGGTTAAAGAATTTCTCATCTTTATTTTGGAATGTCTGGGTGACATTTACAACACTAAATAGTTTCCTTAACAAGTCTCATTGAATTGAAACAACTGAAAGTCAAGTGGGAAAAAAAAAAAAAACATGACCACTTTTATGTGATTTAAAATTGTTATTTAAATATGCAAGTGTAGGCACAGTATACCAAGTGGTGAGGGGAGAAATCTGCCTGAGAAATGCAGAGCTTTCCTACAAAGAATGCTAAAGAGTTATGTGATCTAGATTCTAATAATTTAATCAACACATCCACCCTCCCTGCGTTTCTTTTCTCTTTGCCATGGGTTTTCCTCATCCTGTTGTTGAATAAATAGGCAGAAAATATAAATAAACCTGTGTTTAGCTGAAGCTCTACCCTGTAAACAACTTTAATTGTATTTTAATGCTTGGTAGACACAAAATTTCTTCTTTGCTGCCTGCTCATAATAAATTTCAAAACCCAAAGAATCATGCTTGGCTTACGTGGGGCCAGCAGCTCTTCTCAGTCTGTTGGCTACTTAGGCAAAAGTATGATTGGGGACAAAGTAAAGGTACATGATAAGGAATATGACTTGGCTTACACTGGGTCGTGGCTGCAAGCAATTTTGTCTGATGTATAAGATTGAAGAGGAGTTTCCAGGAATGGTGTTCAAGAGCAGGGAGAAGACAGAGTGTTAGAAAACCCAGCAGAGCCCTGAGACCATATCAATGGGAGAGTGGCCCCTGCCCCCATCCCCCCTCCCCAGCCCCACCAGCAGCAACACTAGGGAGAGCAGGCCCTGTACCGTGCCTGGCAGCACAACAGAACCAATCCTGTTGGTGGAGGTGTGGGTGAATGAGCCCCAAAGTTGTGAACGTGGGAGAGCTGTCCCCATTATTCATCTGTTATGTGGCAGTCTGGGTGGGGGAGAGATGCCCTACCCCCCCACACCCACCCACCCTCATCAATGCCTGAGGCAGGTGGGAGAGCTGGCCCTGAGATCATAGAGTTGGAGAGCTGTCCCTGCTCCTCATCAGCTGCAGCACTCAGGAGGGTGGCCCCTACACCACATCGGGACAGCACAGTAGTGCTGGCCCTAAAGGTGTAGGTGTGGGAGAGCCAACCCTGAGGATGTGAAAGCTGAGAACTGGCCCCACCCCTTGTTAATCTCTGCAATGGATGAACTAGTCAAGCCAATACTGGAGAGATCACCCTGGTGGTGAGGACATGGGAGAGATGGTGGACTGACCAACCCTGCAACTACCCAGGCCCAGAACCAGGGTTATGTGTTGGCTCATTCCAACATCCACTCCATCTGTGGTCTGCTGGAACATGTAAAGGGACCAGTCATTCAGACACAAAGCTGCAGGATTTCTGCAACACAGGGCAGCAACAGGATAACCAAGAGGAGTTCCAGTGAGGAGCCAGTATTGATAGTGTAGCATTAACCAGAGGCCTCTAACTAGACCAAGGACTCTTCGCAATTAACACTTGCAAATAAAGATACATGGATAAAAGGGTTTACTGTGTGACTCATTGTGTCACACTACAGCTTCCATGAAGAGACTGATCTTTCCTTATTTTTTTCCTTTTCTCTTAAATTTTATTTTATTTCATTTGGGGGAGGTTGCAAGGGCAGAGGGTAGATGGGGAAATGAATGGGATGGAGACACATGACGTGAAAGACACAATGAATAAATTAAAAAGAACGTTAAAAAAGAAAGAAAGGAAGGAAGGAAGGAAGAAAGAAAGAAAGAAAGAAAGAAAGAAAGAAAGAAAGAAAGAAAAGAAAACCAACAGAACCAGGATTAGCCACACAGTAGATCTTTTTCAGAAGCAGCCCACCTGAGGCACCAGAACCCTAGCCATCAACACCGAGGCCTTGACATTTCCCCCCTTAGTGTGGAAGTGTCAGACAATCTGGAGAATTCTGGATAAGGCTGGACAAGACTCTCACCAGAACCTCTGAGCTACTTGAATCCAATCCTTTGTTGAAAATGCATGCACGCATGCTTGGAATTCGCAATAAAAGTGAAGAAATAAACCCATTTAAAATTCTTTTAAAGTACGTGGGTTGAGTAGAGACTGAGAAGTAGCACCAAGGCAAGATCAGAGCATTGAAAGGAGGGAGTACCATCCAAAGCATCCCTGACTCATTTTACTTGGAAATATCTGGGAGAATATCTCAAGGGAGGAGGTCCTCCAGTTAGCAGCTATGGAAATGGACATAGTAACTTAAGTGAATATTTGTACACCAATACATGCTAAAAGGTTGCTGTCAGTATGAGCTTGGTGTTTCTTTGCTTCCTTGTGGTCCAGTCTTTATGACTAAGTTATTAAAAAGTATTAACTATCGTCTCCAAGCCACATGTTCACCATATTTTGGAGATGTGAGGCTCTCATGCTATATACAGTCCCCTTTCTTTGAGCTATATATGCATACAGTGTCTTTCCTCGGCAGACGGAGGAGTATGAGTTAGGTCTACCCAGAGAGGGTGGGTACCATTCATAGAGAAGAAGTGTGCAGTGGTCCAATGCATCTTTGACAAGTGTCTGTAAGGTTCCTTGGTGGTGGGTGTGAGGGCAGCTCTGGAGGGGCTGGACTGAGAATACTTATCTTTGGGGTGGCTATCAGTCACTGTGGTACCACAAATGTTCCTACAAATTAAACCCGTAAAAACAGTAAGAAAGGGAGGTCACACAAGAATGTTCCAAGTATTTCCTTGACTTTCCCTCCCTTTCCTCCTCTCCCTTTTCTATTTCAGCAGAAGGTGTAAGGCTAAATACTTAAGAAAGCCTACTATTGAGGAAAATAGATTTGTTATTTTAATAACACTCCTGAAATGGCTCTGTTTAACCATCTGTTGTTAACTTTGCAATCCTGCATTTTCTCCTCCTTCCTAAATATCAGTATCACCCACTAATCCACCCCCCCCCCAAAAAAAAGTTGCCATGATAAGGAAAAGAGAGTTTTGGTGTAGGAAAATCAAACCAGAGTATTAGGATTCTTAGAATACAATTTAGTTAACTATTTCTTATGGTGTTCTCCTGCTACAGCAGCTTTTAATGGGAAGACAAATTTATAACATTAAATCCAAAAGCTGTGCCAGAGAGTAGAGGATGCAGAAGAAGGAGGAGGGATTCAGAGAAGCCAAGAGTCACAGCAGCCATTTAAATCTATGTTCACATCCCACAACTGAGAAAATGTTCCTGGATTTTCATGGGAACCCACAGGAACAGCCAACTTGAGCCTGAACTGGGGCTAGAACCAAGTAAGTCTCTCTGCTCATGGGCCAGGCTACACTTCTCAACACCAAAATAACTTAAAGTCCACTATCAAAAAGATCGGGACTTCTGTGATTATATTTTTAAACACCATAAAGAAAACACCAAAATATTAACTTTGACCTAGTCACAGGCAAACTACTGATAGTAGTGAATTGACCAGGGTATGGGGACACGATCAGTTGATAAAATAAGCATGTAAGCATGAAGTTGAACCTAGTTTTGGATGTAGCACTCACCCAAAAGCCAAGTGCTGTGGTCCCAGAGCTGGAGATGAGATAAGAACATCTCTAATGCTTGCTGGCCAGTCAGCCTAGCTAACCAATGTAGGGGACAGTAAGGCATGCCTGTTAGAGGCTGGCTACAGGTATGCCTGACCATGCCTGTCGGGGTGTGGTCAAGGTGAGGTCAGGATGATGGGTTCTTAAGGGGCGGCAAAGCACATGGGAGCCCCTTCTCTCTGGCCTGGCTGCCTTGTTGTCCTGGCACACTCTGGCTTGCGTTTGGCAGGTGTTTATCTGAATAAAAATATCTTAACCATATAAACTATGGATCAGCTCTCGTAATAAACCAATGAGCTCCAGGTTCAGTGAGAGACACTATCTTAAAAAATAATGTGGAGTGCAATTGACAAAGACAGTACTGCCTGCCCTCTGCCCTCTACACACATGCATGTGCGCACACACACACACACACACACACACACACACACACACACACACACACACACACACGGGCATGTATAACAGATACATATACCCCAAAATTAAAATTAAAATTTAATAGTGACTTTACCACTATATATGTACAATAAATATAGATTTAAAAATGAAGCCATTTAAAAAGGAAGCTTAGTGTGAGCATTCATTTCTATTCATCAACTTGACTGGATTAAGGGATATCCAACAAGAAGCTATTAAAAGATGACTTTCATGTGACTTCAGGGCTCCTAGCAGAACAGACTGACATTTGAATCAGTAGGCTAAGCAAAGAAGATTCATCTTCACTAATGAATCTTCACTTCACTAATTCACTTTACTTCAGTACCACCTGATCTGATGAACACAGAGGTGAAGAATTCATTCTTTCTTTTCTAGTGCTGAAACACCATTATCTTTCAACCTTGGACACTGGAGCCAGTTTTGGGGAGGTATGCTACTTACTGCCTGCCCTGGTTGTCAGACCTTCCAACTGAGTTACAGTCACCGGTTTGACTTCCTACCTGAAGATTATGGCACTTCTCATAGTCTAGGATATTGTGACCCAATTCTCATATGATATCTTCTCTTATGAGTCTATCTATCTAGTCATCCTATTGATTCCAATTTTCTGAAGAACCCTGACTAAATGCACTTGTTAAATGGCATATTCCTGTCTTGGTTTCTGTGTATGAACATCTATTTAGTACCTTTATATACAAAGAACTAAAGAAAATAGAAATGCGTCTGTATTATTTACCTAGGAGCTTCAGTAGTACCCAAGTGTTAGAATACCAGGCCAGGCAACTGCAGGACAATTATATGCTGGTTTCAGGGAAAAGAGTGTTTAACCTTTCCTACAGATGAGGCTATTTCTTTTGTTGTTGTTGTTGTTTTGTTTTGTTTTTTGTTTTTTGACACAGGGTTTCTCTGTATTGCTTTGGAGGTTGTCCTGGCACTTGCTCTCTAGACCAGGCTGGCCTGGAACTCACAGAGATCCGCCTGCCTCTGCCTCCCTGGGATTAAAGGTGTGTGCCACCAACACCTGGCATGAGGCTATTTCTAATGAATTAGGCACCACATGTGAGCAGAAAGATTGTGTAGAGACAAAAGCCTCAATGGCTGTGGAGCGTGTGCATATAAAACACTTCTCTCAGAGATGAGCGACAAGACTCAGAGGTAATCAGACGTCACCAGATGGCCTCAGTGCACACGTCCTATAGTCAAAGCTGACAATGGAAAGTAGTCAAAATAGCAGAACAAAAGTTAAAAGCAATGGGCTGACATAAATAGTTAGGAAGTAAGTGAAGGGGAGCGACTCAGCCAAGAGAAATCTAGATGCTATGGACGCCAAATGGGCCTCATCCAACACAGTGAAATGGTTGCCCAGAGTTCTGTGCTAGGAAAGATGCTGAGCCTGCAATGCTGTAACCCACACCATGGAAAAGCCACTTCTGTGAGGTCTAAATTATAGTATTACCTGAAAGGATAGAAAGAATAAACAGTCAAAATGTTTCTAGAAGGCAGACATTTGATTTATTCTCCAAGTGTATATATGACACCATGATGACTGTCACAGTAGGACAGCTTAGCTCATGGCAGATGGCCAGAGGAATTGCAGGAAGCATACACATTCAGAGTCTACCGAATGGGACAGGAGTGAGTAATATCAGCAGACACAACCAGATCTCGCATGTTAAGAAGACAGTTTTTAAAGGTGTGTGCCACCAACACCTGGCATGAGGCTATTTCTAATGAATAGTTCCTTGTGTTGTGGTAAACCCCAACCATAACATTATTTTGTTGCTACGTTATAACTGTAATTTTGCTAGTGTTGTGAATCATAATGTAAATATCTTTGTCTTCTGATGGTCTTAGATGATCCCTGTGAAAGGGTCACTCAACCCCAAGGGGTCATGACCCACAGGTTAAGAACTGTTGTACTAGAATGTACAATACATGCCTGTCCTCTATGGATGAACACTTGGAAAAGGAATATGTGTAGGGTGATGGATTTTTTTTTTTATTATAAGCCAGGGACAGGAGTCAAGCCCAAGAAAGGAGTTGGTTAAATCTCTAAAAAGAAACAGGAAGCACAACATATTCCATTGGCACTTAGCATACAGAAAAACTTTCTGTAGGCTAAATGTAAGCTAATAGCTTAAAAACTAAAAACATATACTCCATGGGTCAGTGTGATCAATGTTGACTGATTTTCCTTGGAAATTCTATGACCTTTTAGCTCCTTAATTTAAAGAATGTAGCTGAGGTATGAGAGAACTTCCCAAAGTCCACAGAAGGCAGAGCAATGTGTATCAGAGAGGATAAAAACTTCAAAGTATTGGAAGTGTGAAGGGTTGAGGCAAGGGATAAAGGCCATGGGGAAAATAACACCACGATCTTGAACTCCAAGATGAAAGTAAATACAGCTACCAGAAGAGCTACAAAGGAATCTGCAAGGGAACACGGGAAATGGTGGCTAGGATACATTTCCCAATAACACACAAACATGTTCCTGTTTCAGCCATATCTCCTTGGCCCGCCTAGTGTCTTGCAAAGCCATCTCAGAGCTTTATAAGTCAGCTTTAAGAAAACAGCACAATACAGCGCTGGAGAAAAACCACAGGCAAAGATTTGCCATTGGAGCACAGCTCCTTCAGTCCAGTGCCAAACGCCCGCCCTATGGAATCTGCTGAAGGAGTGACAGGTGGTCGAAGATACCAAGGTCATGAGCCAAGTTTGTCAGAAGCTGAAGATGCAGGATGTGCTTGCCAGAGAAAAACCCGTGAACAGGACACATCTGGCTTCCAAGCTGGTTAAAGCTGAATACCATGATCATGGCACACCTAACAATGGTTCTATTTCTGTTGTCTCTAGGGAAAAAAAGAGTGCTCATTGAAAATGCACATATAAAATGTTGGATGAAGACAAAAATGTACAGAATATATATGACATAAGGGGCCATTAGTCTTTGGACTGCTAGGACCAATATACTGTACCTTGACTTCCACAGAGCTTTGGTTCCAGAACCCCGCAAAGACACCCAACTGTATAGATGTTCAAGACACTTAGAAAAACTGATGCAATATTTGCCCATCATCTACACACATCCTCTTCTGTACTTCAAATTGTCCCTAGATTACACACAATACTTAATGCCTGAGGTGTTGTGTAACTAGTTGTAATACTAAATTTTTAAAGCAAATAATGACAGTTATAGAGTCGGTACTTTTTCAGTATAGATGCACTTCTTTTAAATATTTTTGTACTCTCATTCATGGAATCTTTTTATATGAAAACCATGGACATTGATGGCCAAAGATACATGCCTGGTACATTCTTAATTAAACAACTGGATAATAAATGAAGCCAATAGTCCTCAATTCTCTGTTGCTCTGCTTCAATGTGCAAGACAGGTGAGTAAAATGGGTAGTTACAAGCAATGGCCCTAAAGTTAGCCCGTGTTTCGTAAAGAGTTCTAGCGAGTATGGACAAGAGAATGAGTAATTGTGAAGAAGAGTTTGGGTAAGATAATGAACCTAGGGCAGATCTGGAAGTTGGCCTCAGCTTTTACCACACTCATATACCTACCCATCCAACTACCCCACACACATGCTCAGTACATAATTACAACTCAAACCTGTATGAAGTCTGGTCCAAGGGTTACTTCATAATAAATACTTAGACTTAACTAATGGCCTTAAATCTATGAAAACATGTCTGTTTTGTTTTTTTCCTAAACATATAGTATTAAGAAAGTAGAGGTAAGGGCTAAGATGACAGGGAAGGAATGCTTCAACATTTGACATTTGAAAGAATCTTTTTTCTATTTAATTCACCAAAACTGCACCATAAATTATTCAAGTCTATCCTAATTAACTCCCCAGAGAATTATCTTCAAGGCACGGTTAGTTGGTTGTTGCCTGAGGCTAAACTCCAAGCTAGCTCTGGGATGTGGGAGGGATACAAAAGTTTTCTGTGTGCTTGAAGATTCCAGTTACACAGTAACCCTGAGCAAGAGAGGAGATGAAGTTACCCCATAAAGATGACTGCTGCAAGGGGGCATAGGGAATTTCATATCACATGCTGTCCGTGGTAACTTGTCAGAATCCACCCCTTACAAAGAAAACTGCAGGCCTGGGGACATTAAGGATTTTAAATATTTGAACAGAGACAACAAGGTCATTCCCAGGACAAAGTGATCATGGTAGTTAGGTTGCCTGAATGGACTGGGGAGTCCTAAGAAGAAAAGATTCATAGCAAACTCCCAGAGGATGCTCCACACAAGGCCTAGGGAAATAATGAAGCCAAAAAACCCCATAGCCAGACCCTAAAATAGCTTTGTAGCAAGAACTAGGTTGAAAAAAAGCATTTGGGAAGCCAGCAAAAGATGACTGAATCAGGGAGTGGAGTGAGGGGCAAGGAATTCGGCCCAGAAGAACAAAAGAAACAGGCAAAACCCAGGAGGTTCAAGTTAAGGTTGGGAGAACAGCAGCAGAGGTAAGGAAGGCAGCAGCAGAGAAGCCAGGCGTAGAAAGTAAGGAGAGTTTCAAATTTCCCTAAGGCAGAGCTAAGCACCATGGACTCAGGGAAACACCTGCTGGTTGAATGGCAAGTGGGAGTAATCCCAACCCCAGGTTGATGCAGGATACACTCCCATTGCCTTCCTATGCTCTCACACACTTGGCTGCAACAACTTTTCCTTATTCATCTACTATGCTGTGGCACAAAGGCATAGCACCAGCTTTGCAAGAACCTGCTCCAAAGATAATAGGAATACTCATGGGGGGTTATTTCCAAGTAAACGACCAGGAAATAGTCAGTATAAGGCTGATTTGTCTCCAAAGGACGAAAGTTGTAGGTGGAAGCCAGTTACACATTCTCTGTCATCCCCCTTATGGTGTCATAACAAGTCTATTTTGGTTTTGTGCCTGTTCCAGGCACACAGCTTTGAATAACACTTGAAACTCCTGAGTGACAGGAGTATTATAGATTATTACTAATGAGTAACTTTGGGGCAGCATCTGGGTTTGTGCTGGGAAGGTGTCTAAGACAGGTCCTTAGGTAATTTAAGGGACATGCTGACCATGTGTAAGAACGCTGGAATCTTGGCTTCTTCCTTAACCTCTAATGAAAGAATAGACAGGAGACAATTCATCACCAGTAGCCAGTGACATCCCCATCACGTCTAGGCAACAAAGTCTGGAAGGATATTGTTGATCAACGAGGATTAAGCAACGTCCAGGCTAGTGACATACCAAGGTGATGCTTGCTGACTCCATGGGACAGAAGCATGGCATGTGAACCTTTTGACCACATGCTGTGTGTCTTTACCTATTTAGTAGAGCCAGTGTATCACTGAGTCTGAGGTGGTACTAGGGAAACCTCCAAGTTCAGCCAGGAAGAAGTGTGGGTGACTTGGGAGTTTTCTACCTGCAGCTGGTGTCTGGAGTGGTTTGTCTAGAGATGTGCATTGACTCTGGCTAGCAGATTCAGCACCATATTAAGCTTCAGGATACCCAGCTGGTGTTGGAGAGCTACTGTGAGGAAAACAGTAGAATCCCTCCTACAGCTGGAGTTGAGTGCCCTCCCTTCTGCCCTGCTTTGCCCCATAACAGAAACTGCTTAACAGAAAGAGCAATGAAACACCAGCAGTTCTAGATCTTTGGAAGGTGTGGCATCTTCTGCCATTGGACTTTGGATGTCTTGAGTCCCACCATGTTAGTAGTATGGCTGCTCAGCAAGATAGAAATAGAAAGAGAAGAGACCACCCTGGAATGGAGTCTAACGTCCTTCAGCCAGGTGTTGTCCCAGAGAGCCCAGGCCCAATCAGGACAACAAACACTTTCCTAAGGAAACTGCTCAGGGGAACCCAGGGAACCAAGACCATGGACATCAGCCACTAAGTTTGGGAAGTGTTTGTTCTGTGGCCAAAGAGACACAGCACAAAGGACATACCAGTCTGAAGATGGGCATCTTCCATCATAGCCTGGGAAGTTGTTACAGTTTGTTTCTTACCCATGTGTCTATTCATGATAGACCACAGAAGAGATTAAGGAATGCCCAGCCAGATCACTGCACTCACATCTGTCTGTCTTCCCTCCATACTTTCCCCTCCAGTGCTGTTCTCTGCATAGCTTCCCACTTGACAGGACAAATGAGATTCAATTCAAGCCCCTGTCTCCATGGAGCATTTCTGACTACACTGGCTTCTGCGCTGCCATTTCTATGGCTGTCCACAGAAGCCTGACAGGCAGATAACAATATTTCTAAGAGATTATAATGAGTTTAAAATAGAATTTTTAAATATTGTTCAAAATTAAAATAAACTAACCATTGTAAAATGTGTTTGTCAGGAGAATTTCTGGGAATTAGAATAAAAGCATCCAAGGTAACTGGCTCCTTGTATCTTCAGGGCAGTTGGGAGGCCATTCTGTTCCTCTGTCCCTGCCAGGGCTACTGTGGGACCCAAGTAGACACATTCACACTGTGTGAGGTCTGGGAGACATAAGTACTTCCTCCCAATTTAGCGATGTGTTTCTGACACTCCCTCAACTGATTTCCTACTATCTATCAATTAGCTAGAAGCTTCCCTTCTAGTGCCACAGTGGCACTTCAGTTCAGTAGCAAATGTTTATTTCATTAAACCCTTCATCAGCAATGCCAAGCACATCATGTCGTCGGCGTTTTTAAAACACCCCACAATTGAGTTTGGCAGCCGAACCTCCACAAGGCCAGCTTCAACAAACACAGCACGATGTGTCAGCAGTGCCTAAGACAAGTGGATGCTAATAGTTCAGAGACCAATCATCTAGGTTGAGAGCAGAAATGAAAACTTGGCCTCAAAGACTTAGTCTTAGATTCTACTGAAGACAATGGCCAATCATGTACTTAAGTTTGATTAAATACCATAAATACACTCCATTTGGACAATCAAGCTACTTGGAGCTAAGCTACCATGATTTATAGTTTGTTCTTACCTCAAATGGCTCTGAGCTTTTCATCTTACTCTTGCCATTAATACTCTGTAATGAGACACAGTCATAAGGATTTCTGTAATAAAAAAGCAAAACCAAACCAAAACTCTTCTTGATTTTGTTTGTGTTTATAATGGGCAAATCATGGAAATAGTCAAGATGCTATTTAATGGGTGAGTAGTTAGCTAGACTGGGAGAGCTATGCTGTAAATCCCACCCAGCAATGAAAAAGAAAGACTGGTAACAGATGCAGTAACTGGGATGAATCTTTGGCCAAATACATTGAGGGAAAGAGTGACTCTTAGAAGGTTACATACTAATTAATCCCATTTTTAAAACATTCTTGAAACAATTATGGGAACAGAGTTATGGGAACAGAGAGTGGGGGTCAGAGACAGCCATAAAAGAACAAGTCAAGGGATCCTTATGTGAATGGCATTGCTCTCTGTGTTGACTATAACAATATCAACACTCTCCCTATGACTCTGTGCCATAGTTTTATAAGGCTGATGGACACTGGGTAAAAGAAAACACCAGAGCTCTCTGTCATATATCTGAAAACTGCATGTGAACTGAATCTAACTTTTACTTTTTGAAGCCATCTTGCTGGAAATGTAAGTGAATACTTCTTATTCATTATTCTACATTTTTAAACCAGAAAAAAATAAATCTTATTTCCAGAGTAATGCAATGCAGTTTAAGAATTATCTTTTGTGTTTAAATGACAGTTTGTAGAAGTCCAAGGTCATGAATAACATCTATGAGCTCCTGAATTCAATCCCTGGTACAACATGCATTCTCTCTCTGTCCTCCTTCTCTCTCTCTCTCTCTCTCTCTCTCTCTCTCTCTCTCTCTCTCTCTCTCACACACACACACACACACACACTTGTTTAACAAAAACAAGTCCATTTAAATATGTATTTGGTTCCACTTAGGTGATGAAAATCTTATAATTTATATCCTGAAGATAAATTTTAATTTAGTAAAACAGTCTTTTACACACTACACACTGATTTCAAAGTAAAGAGGTCAATCCTCCATTCTTTAGTACTATTATTTTTGTTCACCAAATAATGCAACACAGTTTAGCATGTCAATGCCTTTACATCCAAAACATTTCCCCTGTAATTCTCTTTCCTATGCTTTATCTTAAGCCCCATTCTTATGATCCTCCCTGGGCAACTTCAGAGTTCATGGCTGACTCTTTCAACAACACAAAAATGGAGCAACACACAACATTTTGACAATAAAATTTAAACACACTCTTTGGGCTGAGGGACTAAATAAAACCCTATTAAACACTCTTTTCTCTTTCAAGTAATGCATGATATACATGCACCCTGACCCTCAGGTGTCCCCATCCATGGGATGGGCTGGACCTGAGATGATGGGGTTGTCCACAGAGTGGAGGTAGGAAGGGGCTCATTTTGTTTATTTCTTAGCCACTAAAAG